>NC_084997.1:16480935-16485935 GCF_963854185.1 Sardina pilchardus
GCCAGGGTTGTCATTACACTGTGGTGGCACTCGAGAACATCCTCCTCAGATCTTCCTCCAGCTTTGTTCAGCGCAGTGAGTGAGTGACAGTGAGGGACTGTTAGAAAACACTGGCCTGTGATAACATGGGGGAGCTCTCAGTTGAATGACTCTTTTGCTTCAGCCTGAAGTCATGATTGGCGCTATTGTTTAATTTTTTTCTTTTACTTTTTTTTACTTATTTTTTACTTATTTATTGCTTGAGATGTGTCGTCACTTACAATACAATGCAATACAATTTTGTTGTATTCTCTTTCAATCTGAGTCTGAATCTTTGAGTTGAGGCTTCTTGAATTTGCCATCTTTACCGTTCTTAAGCTGCATCCCCCCATATAAGAAGACATGTCCACCGCTCCTTGCACTGACCACAATTGAGGACCAGAAACCGGATTCTTTATAGTGAGAGCAACCCCGGGCAGTGATTGCTGTTTTATAGAGCCGCGGTGAGTAGGTGAACAAGGTCTTCAGGGCCAGTGTGATGACCAGTGCTCCTAGCTCTGATCACCATCAGAGACTGGTGATTTCCGTTGTCTTCCTGCGAGCAATTACCATTTTCTCCCCCCCCCCCCTCTTCTAAATCTTGTGATTAGAGGCAGCAACTTGCACGAGGCCATTTGGGCTATTTTTGTGTGTGGATGATTAATGCAAGATGAACTCAATGAGAAGTGTTAGAGCTAACATGTGCCTGAGAGCTTACAGAGATGAGCACCCCATCAAACATATGTGTGCAATCTGCCGTTGGCAAATTTATACGCTTTGAACACGGACAGTGGCATCGGCCTGTTTTTTTTTTTATATCGGCCTAAATAAACATATCACCTCCATATTTCTAAGCAGTTGTGCATTCTGAGCAATCTTGTGCTGCCAGCTTGCACTCATTGTGTTCATTGTGGTCTATGGCTGTTTGTTGGGAGTTTGGTTTGGCGCCTTGATTGTGAGCTGATGTGTTTAACTAAGCTGCTACCCTCTGCATTCTTGTTCTCAGACTAACACATAACCTCTGATAATATGGATCCAAATTTAGCACGGCATGGATTTTACATTCAGCACAATCATATTGCCTTGGTTTCTTTCTGGACTCTCCTTTTAAAACACTTGCTAATTGATAATGAGTTAAATCCAATCTGGCCCAAAAGGTTCCTACTTGGAAGTACTTCCCAGGCTATAACTGACTCATATAACACATAATAACACAGATTTTCTTTTTCTAGCTGACCCTACCCAAAGTTTCTGAATTTGTTGTGATATAGACCAATGTTCTCAGTACAGTATTTTTCTTTTCCTTAATTTGGAATGTAACCAACAAAAAACTTTCAAGAACTTGATGAAATGTACATAAACGTGTATGCTGATGAAGACATTTTAAGAGTATGTGACGAGCAATGAGGCTGAGGTTTGTGCCACATAAGAAAGACACAGCCAATGCACATACCTAGGCCTCATTAGGTGTTGCTGCTGCACACACTGTTTGCCATAATGACATGGAAAAAAAAATCTGAATGTTTGTGGTATTACTTCCAAGCAAAGAAATTGAACAAATGTGCTTGAGTGAATTCTTTGGCCCTGCCACTGACTAGCCACAGTCTTGGCTTAGCAGTCCCCCCCCATTAGCCTGCAACGCTAGGCTATTAGTAGATTTGCTCAAGCTTAGCATTGGAGCTCAGAAGAAACAAACAATGCAGCCCAGTGTCTGTACACTTGTCCCACACTAAGTGTAATCCATTACTGATCAAAAGGTGGACCATGTGAATTATGGGAGGACATTAAGCACTTAATCAGTCTAAAAATAGTCTCAAATGTATCCCGAGCTCTGAAGCTGCCGTTGCCATGAAAACACCAGTCTACACAGCCTTTCTTGTTTTTTTCCCTTCTTTTTTCCTCTTTCTTTCCTTTTTTTAAAAGCCCTTCAGTTCACTTTTCACAACCCAGGTGATAGATTGGTTTGGAAAATAAAACACAGAGACAATTCACTTCTATTTGCTGCTAACATCTACTCTCTTTTATTAATACGGGAATAGAGGTGATCTTTGAGAGAGGGGAATGTGATTTTCGCTGTGTCCTGTTCTGAACTCGCTGGTCTCTAAGCAGGGCATGTTTTAGTTATATCCCTGACCCACTGCAGCTGTTTGAGGCCATTAGGTAATTACATGGCCTTTTACCACCTCATTCGGGTGTCTTCAGCCAGTCACCAGTACTTATGCTACAGTACCTGACGGTCTCCTCTGCCTGGTGGAGGTGCTCTGGTGTGCAGGAGTATTAGGGCCGCGGGATGTCTGCTGATTGCATGTGCTCTTACGTGCGATCACATTTGAACCGTAGAGCCCATGTGGGCAACTGCTGTTTGATTGTTATTTGTGTCTCGATCGGGCTGTTGTACATTCATGGTTTAGCGTTGTGTGTTAATGATGCCTTGCAGCACTGTGGCAGAGAGCAAGTCCTTGAAATAATGGTCATGGGAAACGTGTGTGTGTGTGTGTGCGCGTGTGTATGTGTGTGTATGTGTGTTTGTTTTTGTGTGTGTGTGTGCCCCTGCAGAAGAGATGGTTAAGCTCTTTCGTGATCATTTCATGTTCTCTGTACAACTACTTCACCACGGTTTGTCGTCTTGTCTCAACACATGGTAGCTTCTGGCTTTCTCCTGATGATAAGCTCCATGCAGACTAATGTAATTACACATGCATACATAGGCCTACAGGATAACATTAATCACAGATATAGGAATTAATGTTGTGGGAAAGCATGTGTCCACAAATAGAGATCTTAAAATAATATCCCCTGACTACGCACCACCATTCATACAGCAAGCATAAGTTGCTCACCTTCCCCTGGTGAATTAATGGTCTCGACCTCCTGCTGCTGTAGAGTCCCTCATGCAAGGCTTTTTTTGCCATCATAAATCTGCTAATACAGCAGCCAGAACAGCTTATTAGCAGTACAGCGGATAGATGCAGCACTGCTTACTTCTGGTGAGGTGCATGTAAGATTAGGGTGGCTGAGCAGGTGTTTCCCCGTAATGAGAACGCAAAACTGTAATGCCATCACAGGACTTTGATGTGATGATTATTTGAATTAGGGTTCCTACAACTTCTGTTGCTACAACAAATGTAGTTCTATTTTAGTTCTATGCTGTCTAATTGGATCAACTATGAAATAGTCTGTGTGGTCTGTAAACCTCCTATGCGTGCATACATGCACAAGTTTTCCATAGCATGCATTATTTATTAGCCTGGTGTAAACAAAAAGTGTATGCTTCTAGGCTACGTATGTGTGGACCATCATCAGGCCAATATTACAGAACAGCTTCGGGGTCTGTAAAGTGCTATAGAAATGAACTATTCACATTTGGTTGAAAATTGTTATTAGCACTTGATGTAAAGATTAAATTGATTTGAATCATTCTGTTATACTATACCACTTTTAATATTTAATGTTCTTCTTATTGCATGATTGAACTTGGTAATTGATGTTATGTCGTGTTTAATTCTAAAACCGTAGAAACAGTATAGTCAATGCAGAGGAGCGCCATGAGATATTATGTGGAGAATGATTGAAACAGTATGACTAGAAAGTATGAGCCTTGAAATATGTTCATATCATAGGGTCACATCAAGGCCAGAATATCTAAACATACCATGGAATACTTTTCTAGAGCAGAACACATTTAGTTATCACTATACTACTTGTTCCCCCCGCAGTTTCTATTCTTGCGGTTATTTTTGTATTTCGTCCCATGATGCTGCCTAGTACCTTTTAAGATGGTATAAAAAGTATGATCCTTTGTGCACCAATAAGTTATTTTAAGCGCACTCTAGGTCATTACTACTTCGTGCAGTAGCCCGGTAGTGAAAGGCTCCCTCTGTGTTGGGGTGTGCGTCTAAACTACTGACAGTTGCTATAAAACAGGCTCTTTATCTGGCTCCCATGCACGTCGTTGTGTCCGCACATCCAGACCCTCGAAGTCGGTGTTGTTTTGCATCGAGGGTTTCGTGCTTTTGATCTCCAGGAAACGAGGAGCAAATTTCCCTCCCCCCGCTCTCTCTCTGTCTCTCTGTTTCTGTCTCTCTGTTTCTGTCCATCTTTCCGTCTCTCTCTCCCTGTCTACTGTCCATTGTCTGGCTGCTGTGCTTGTTGCAGAACAAACCTGTTTGTTACATGAACGGAGCAGAGAGGGCTTGTGAAAACAGTGATGCCGGCACTAAACCTCTGTGCCAAAGCTGGGGAGGGGGGGTGGGCTGTGGGAGTGGGGTGGGTGAGTGAGTGGGTGAGCCAAGTGTCCGAAGAGTATGACCGTGGTGGGGGTGTACATAGATATTAGAACGCTAGATGCCGCATTGTCCACTGAGTTCCATCAGGTGGCATACAGTACGTCAACATGGCCGCCATATTGCTGGGGGCAACACCTTGCTGTCTACGGGCAGCACTTTCAGGCAATCAGAGACACCTGCCTGATTTCCAATCAGAAACACCTGTGTCTCCACTAGCCTCCAGTGACTTGACACTCTCGTTCCCCCGAGATGGCAGCGCTATTGACTATGTTCTGGAGCCCAATGCGGTATGAAAGTGTCTAATTACTGTGGTGGTACAGAGGTTCTGCTAAAGTGTCCCAGTAGCTCCTTCATTGGATATTATGGCTAGCTAGCAAGGAGAAGGAAATTAATCTGCTCATCAATACAACACCCTTCATTACTGTAGAAGATGAAACTCCATAAAACCATATGAAATAGGCATGATGAACAACAAATCGGCTCTTGTTGCCATTTAGTTAGCTTGTTCTGTAACTCTCAACTTAACTAACTAACTTCTTAAAGAGGAATAATGCAGTATTGGCGATTTCATCTCTGGTTTCGGTTTCGTTTTTCGTTTTCGCTCGTTTTATGCTTGCATATTTCTCTGCAGAGCTCCCCCGACAGCTTTAGCCTGTATATTTATACATATATAGGCTATATATAAATATATAAATT
>NC_084997.1:16490935-16693504 GCF_963854185.1 Sardina pilchardus
CAGTTAGATGTCAGCTGATGTGTGTGTGTGTGTGTGTGTGTGTGTGTGTGTGTGTGTGTGTGTGTGTGTGTGTAAGTGCATCCCCATCATCCTTGTTACCTTGCTTCCCGCTGGCCGATAGTAACCACCTAGTGACCAGATGCACAGTGGCTCTAGGCTCTTTTTTATGGTCCATATCAGATGATTTCTCTCCTCCCTTATTTGGTATGCAGTAGCTGCAAAGCCTTGAAAGGCATGGCAGTGACACTGTTTGTAATTGCCAGGAGGGGAAAAAAATGTTAAGACTGTTTCTGGCAAAAATAATCTCCTGACTTATGACTTATTCCATGTGTTCAAATTGCATATCGAATGGATGCTGTGTGCCTTATGTGAAATTCTTTCCATATGTAGACTTAAGGAAAAAGTGTGACTTCAAAACCTGGCCCTATCTTTTTTCATCACTCCCTGTTTCAGCTATCCAAAAGACAAGTCCCTTCCTTACCTTCTCTTCCCTGCTGCCCATGTGTCCGCATTGTCACTTGGCCTCTTGGCAAGAGCTTCGCTACAAGCCCCTTCCCTCTGGTTTGATCTCAGACGGGTCCTCTGAGCTGCTCCGAGCATGGCAGGCTGTGTGGGATGAGGGACAGACAGAATGGAGGGGAATGAGGGGGAGCTGGGGACCAAAAGGCAATTGGAAGGGGCTGTAGGAGGATTAGCTGTAATCTGTCTCTTAGCATCTAAAGCCAGAAGACGTCAATCTTGAAATCGGAGGCTTTTTTGGTACACCCCGCTGCCAGACCAATGGATAGTGATACCCCATCATCTCTGCTGAGTTACTGCAACTAAGCAGGTGTGGGCTTGGTTAGTACTTGGATGGGAGACCTCCAGGGAAAACCAAGTAACGGCTGAATGTGGTCTTGGTGGGTGGCTTGTAAGTGGCAATCTTTCCTCTGGCCAACATAGCAAATTTCAGCGCCTCAGTACACTGAAGGGGACACTGCGCTGTAGCAGAAGAAGCCGTCCTTCGGGTGAGACGTGAAACCAAGGTCCTGACTCACTGTGGTCATAAAAAATGGCATGATGACACTTGTCATGAAGAGGGGTTTCCCCAGTGTACTGGCTAAATTCCCAACCTGGCTCACTCAATCTGTCCCCCTGGTTATTCCCTTGTGTAATTGGCTGATTCATTAATCCCTTCACTCTCCACCTCAAGCTGATTTGAAATGGTGAGAGTTGTGGTGGTTGCTTGACCATTGGTGGTGGTTGGTTACTGTAAAGTGCTTTGAAAAGCGCTTTACAAATGCAATGGGTTGAGTTGTTTCAGAGTTGTGTTTTGTACTAAAGACCTAGTTTGGTCATGTTGTGTGATGAGGAATGAACAGGAGGCATGCCCCCATCTCTCCCTAATAAAATGTTGCTACAAGGGTCAGACTTTCATTTGATTGCTTACAGTTGATCTTTGCAGAGTAGGGCTGACGTTATTGAAGCTGACATTAGCAGAGGAAAATACCTGTGGTCTGTGCTAGCTGTTGACATCAAAGTCCACTTCTTGCCCGGCGTCTCATGTGGATAGCATTTGTAGAATCTATATTTGGTCTGGCACTGCCTGACTGACTGTTTTTTTTTTTGTTTTTTTTTTTGAAGTGGGAGATGAAAAAGCGCTGCTCCCTTCTTTATCATGGACAGTTGGCCTTCCTTTCTTCTTCAAAGGTGTGAATCCAGCGGTGGCATTTCTGACCCCAGCATGGTCCCAGCAGGCCGAGCGAGTGGCCCCACGAGTGTTGTCGATCCGCGGGAGGTGTGACACTCTAAAAGAAAAGTTTGCGGCGAAGTTGATCCCACAGAGTGGACTTCCTGTGAACGAGAGGATTACAGTGGAGTTCTTTTGTTATTCTTTTTTTTTTTTTCAAGTATATTTTTGGGGCTTTTTGCCTTTATTTAGATCACAGGACTGACAAGATTGACAGGAAGTGAGGGGGAGAGAGGGAAAGGGATGGGGTGGGATTTGGGAAATGGCCGCAGGCCAGACTCGAACCTGGGTTCCTGTTAAGGCACTCTGAAACATGGTCTGGACACGCTTACAGCCCCCTCCCCATTATTGGTGTGAGCTGAAAGAGCTTGTCTCCTTCATCTACACCACTGCATTGGTGACATTAGGAACACAATAATGTAATACATTCTGAATAATGGCAGAATTGTGTTCGGTTGTTATTAATGCCTCATGGAGTTGGATGTACACAAGTTAGCTAGAGTAGGCTTCAGGTGAAAGTCTTCACAGGTGCGTGATTGACTTTTACAATCAAAATAGCCTGGCTATGACAAAGCCAACATGTCAATTGTCAACAAGCCAACAAATTATAACATCGTTTGTGCAGCTATTGCCACTGACCATTACACCAGTACAGTAGCATAAGCCTGTTGTTAGATGAGTTAGATTCATATGACAAAAGGCAAACATGAGAATGACCCATGCTGCCAAGCTGGCATGTGATAAGATTTAATTAGACATGTGTTTTTTTTCTGTAGTCATGTAATCTCTCTTATATCATTATCATCGGAGTGTTAGGGGCAGCACTTAAAGGGGGAAATCCACCCAAGAAATCCACCCACGCTAATGCAAGTTATAGTAGGTCTCTTTCAGTCAGCTCATTGAGCTCCACTGGCTACATGTAGCCGCATGCATTAAATTCACATCACTAGTGCTTGCTCACAAAGCAGTCTCCGGTTCTCCACCCCCTTACTTGAATGTCCCCGTACAGGCATATGTTCTCCTTCAACAGTGACTAGCTCTGCCACCTGTACGCTCAAAGGGACACAAAGCATTAAGCTTTGTATATTTAGAAAACCAGTCATGTTTTTCAATGGCCGTGCATCATTCCCTCAGTTTGCCTTGAGATGGGAGAAATACGGATTTCAATGAAACCCATGAATAGGACTTCCTGCTTTCAATGATGTCAAATGATGATTTTTCATCATTGAAAGCAGCTAGTCGAACATTGAAATCCGTAGTTCTCCCATCTCAAAGCAAACTGAGGGAATGATGCATGACCATTCAAAAACATTACTGGTTTTCTAAAGATACAAAACGTAATGCTAATCGGTGAAGTGTCCCTTCAAGGCAATCTAGACTTCACTCATCTGTTGTTCCCTGTTGCTGGAACGCACTACCAGTTCCTAACTGAGCAGGGGTGTTCCCCTCTACCTTCAAAAACCTCCTGAAGACCCAAATGTTCAGAGTACCTCCTCTCCTAGCACTTCACCACTATGGACTATTCCTCTTCTCCGTCCCTTAAACTTAAATTTGTTTGAACTGCATCTACTGTATGTGAGTAGTGCTTGTACGTGTCGCAGTCGCACTGTACCTCGACTGTTGCCCTTTTTTTGTAAGGTCGCTTTGGAGAAAGGCCTCAGCTATTATGTCTAAATGGACCTGCAAATGTGCCTGTAAATGAAAATGTAAATGTGAAACACAAAAGGCCACTTTTCCGGTTGCTGACATTTTGCTGGATGTCTCCTTTTGTGCAGCGCTGACATGCAACCCTTTTAAATGGGTTTAACACTGGCACACAGAGGAGGTTGCAAATGAATGTTCATATTCAGTTGACCTGCTGACCGTCGGTTTGGTTCAATGCTGCAGCTGTATCTTACTGTAAGTCTTCATGGGTTGTTCAGGACAATCCTCGCCCCTCTATCATACTGTATGCCCAACCACCATGCTGCTGTGGGCCATACTGAGAATCTGTCATTTGGAAGCATTGCCCAGGGTAAAATGGGGACTCTCTCTCTCGCTCGCTCTCTTTCTCTCGCTCTCTCTCTTTCTCTCTCTCTCTCTCACTCACATCTAGCTCTCTCTCTCTCTATCTCTCTCTCTCTCACATCTAGCTCTTTCTCTCTCTACATCTCTCTCTTTCTCTTTCTCTCTCTCACATCTAGCTCTCTCTCTATACCTCTCCCTCTCTCCCTCTCTCTCTCTCTGCCTCTCTCCCTCTACCCGCTGGGTAAATATTGACACCTCCAGCCTTCCGTCTCCTCCTCATGACTGGGGTGGGGGCTATTTTTTTTTCTTTTTCCTCTTTTATGACCGCACCAGCAATAATTAATGGGTGTCTAAAATAATGTTGTATAATGAGGGTACACAGGTTGAGTGTTGGTGCCAGCGTTCCCTGGTTACTGTCGACACGGACAGACGCGCGCGCGCTGAAGCCGGGAGAGCCGTGCCTCTGTAAACACCGCAGCGGAGTGACCGCGTGGCTAGCGAGCCATGCTGCACTGTGTC
This sequence comes from Sardina pilchardus, assembly GCF_963854185.1. Classification (NCBI taxonomy): domain Eukaryota; kingdom Metazoa; phylum Chordata; class Actinopteri; order Clupeiformes; family Clupeidae; genus Sardina; species Sardina pilchardus. The sequence continues at coordinate 16,495,191 of NC_084997.1, forward strand.
TCAGCAGGTCAGGCCAACCAGGCAGGCAGGCAGGCACAACTGACCAGACCCCACTAGCCTCTGGACAATTGCTAGTGATCGATCAGTGCCGGTGTTCAATAGGGAAGTCCGTCAACCTGAGAGAGGTTTTCCGGAAGCGCGCAGAACACAGCCAGAGGGGCAAATGTTAGACTTATGTATATTAGTGTAGTTTGATCAAATCTGAGTCTATTTTGAGCATAACCTTAGCAAGTGGGAATGCAAGAAAGAAATTGAATTGCCTGGGGAAAGACTCATAATTTGATGAAGGGTTTTTGGAACCATGATCTAGTGAGTTATAAAATTGAAGTTGCTGCTGTTTTTTGGAACTGATGGATGAAGTTAATGTTTTTTGTTATAGTTATTCCACATGGTGGATGATGATTTGGAATGACACTTAAATGAACTGTCCAGAACTTTGCACTATCTTAGTCACACATTGTTAATACACTTTTCAATCATCAGTCACCACGTTTAATGATGTAATGTAATGTTCTCTCACTATGATTGGCTGAAGTGGTGAACGGGAAGATTAGCAGTTTGACTCTGTCAGCAAGAGCCCTCAAGTGCTCATACAGTAGACTGTTTTTGTTTCTGTCTCTTGGCCTCTTTTGTTTGGAGCTATTTTTAGCCTTTTGCAAATGGTGGTTATGGAAATATGTCCCCTTAGATTTAGAACTACACCACGTTATTTACCTTTTGGGTGTGAGAAGAGCAGTGCTCAAATCATGCCGTTTTAAAAAGAATCATGAATGAAAGCTAATTTTATCACAAGGAAATCGATTGCTATTTTGTATTCCCCTCCCCTGCTTCACAAAGTCTACAGCATGATTTATACGATTCTCCGTTTGTTGTGAAGTTGGATGTTTTCTTTTTTTTTCCTTCTTTTTTTTTTTGAGCTGCATTGACTCCCACGTCTATTCTTTCGTCCGGGGATTCCACTAGCTTCCAAATAAGGAGCGGGAGAGTGCCGGCCAGTATAAATAGAGTAGGTTGGCTGCTTGGGAATATTTGCATTGACTGGCTGGTCAGGCTCTTATCTGATGCACGCTGGTTTCCATGGCAGTGAGGGGAGGCAGGACCCAGGGCCAGCGTGGGGCTGCCAGCTGTTGGGCTCAGCTCAAGCCTCCTGCTTTTCAACAACACGTCTCTCCATCCTCCTATGCTCACGCCATCTCTCTCTCTCTCTCTCTCTCTCTCTCTCTCTCTCTCTCTCTCTCTCTCTCTCTCGCTCTCTCTCTCATGCCTTTGTCTACTTGTTTTTCGTCTCTTTTCGGCTCATTTTCTCATATTCCCCCGTCTTGTTTTTTTTGTGTGATGACTCTATTTAAGTGCTATTACACTATTTATGTGATAAATGACTCATGTCAAGTTTAGTCAGACCACCACATGCATTCTGTTTCACATTTAGTTTTCTTTTTTTTCGCCAAACCATGATGCAAATCAGTGTACAGCTCCCAACAACAGCAAAGCCACAGAAACCTTTCTAAACAGTAGTACGCAACAGTGAAAGATGAACGTGAAGTGAAACTTTTGAACAGTAATTGCAATATAGGTCAACCGTAGCATTGCGATGATGATGATGATGAGTGCGTGTACGTGTCCACGTGTTTGTGTTCCGTGCCTCTGTGTCTGCGCCACTGCCGCTCTGCTCTGCTCTCCTCTCCTCTCCTCTCCTCTCCTCTCCTCTCGCTCTGCCCTGTCTTGGCTTGGCGTGCGCTCCCGTGCCTCCTTCCAAGTCCGTGGGAGATTTGTCAAGCTGCCTGTGGGTTGAGAGGTGGCGCCCGATTTCAAGGGCACCGTCTCAGTCGTACCTGTCATGCATTGATCATGCTGTCAAAACGTTCACCCACAGTGCCCGCAGAGGTCAGGCCAAACAGAGGAAGCTCTCAGCCTGGGACAGTGTAGCCTCATACACATGCATACTGTAGGCTATACCTGTGCTGCTGATGTACAACAGCCATGTTAGATAGCAGCTACCAGTCCAAGGTACTCTGAATGCTGGAAGGGTTTAATAGTCTTGTGTTTGTTTTTGTTAAGTTTTTGTGTTTTGATGTGTTGTGTTTTTTTCGATGTCTTCTGTAATGGCTGGCGTGTTTGTTGATCTGCAGAGGACCATTAGTTCCTTAGTACTTTCATGTGAGAGTAAGAGCTTCTTCCTGTGAGGAGTGGTGGGTGGGTGTGTACTCGCCGAGACAATCTAAACACACACACAGAGATATATGTGCACACACACACACACACACACACACACACACACACACAGATATGTGCATACACACACACACACACACACACACACACACAGATATGTGCACACACGCACACACACACACAAACGCTCTGATCCTCTTCTGGCATTGGAGCATTCACTCAGAACATAGCCTGTAGCCTAGTAATAAACGGCTGTTCTGAAAGACAATGTCAGACATTGAGGGCAGAGGGGGAGTAGAGGGAGAGGGTCTGCTCCTTAGATACAGTATTGGCCTGTAATGTTTACTACCAAAATGAATATAATTATTTCCCAACCAGTCTTCACTTCCTTTTCAGTGATCTTCAGCCATGTAGAGAAAGAATGATCGTGTTTGAGGACTTGCTCTTTCTAGGGAAGAGTTTTTGGGGAACACTATCTGATGTAGTGATATGAAAATGTTTCTAAACCAGGATGAGATGTCTTCAATATGAACCCACGGTGGAAAATCATTCATAGGAATGAAATGTTGTTTATAGTCTTCATGGAGAAGGTTGTTGGTTGAACCTTTTTTATGTGGTTAGCACTAGGCTTTAATACACAAAGTTGTCTCACAGAATATGGGCTATGTGTTCAGCTGTCGTTGTCTTGTCTTTACCCTGTCCATTAGAGGAGGACGTTGATGTACTGTTACCAAATTAGGTCAGAGGGACCCCCTCACACATTTGTATCCAACAAGGTGAGGGCAAGGTTTACAGGAAATCTAAGTGTGAAGGGTCCGTTAATGAGCGAGAAATGACGAGTCAACAGGAAATGACGGGTCAACAGGAACTGACTCAAATCCCACCTCACAACAGCTCCACTTCCTCAACTGTGGAGTTCACCTCACCAAGTTCAGCTTGATTTGCAGATGCAAATGCAGGTTCTTCCTCAGAAATTCAACCACATGCATCAATACATGCGCTGTACTCCCATGCACGTACACTTTACTCAGCTTATAGGGTGGTTTATATCGGACTCCTCACAAACATAATGATGCAACTCTCATCATTCATTTTGATACAAAGCAATATTTACAGGAAAAGTATTCATTAATGGGCTATCACCCGGTCTGTGACTTAAACAAACAAAATGTATGAGAGGAGAGGTTTCATTGTGTTTGTCTGTGTGTGCGTGTGTATTCCGGTGCACAGTTTGCTACTGCGTGTGTGTGTGTGTGTGTGTGTGTGTGTGTGTGTGAGTGAGTGTTCATGCGTACATAATCGCAGCTGCAAGTTTCAAGTCCACTGTCTCATCATCACGCCCCTCTCGTCCTGGTTAATCTCCTGCGTGATGGCTCTCCCCTCCTCGTGTTTGTTTTGAGACCTGTTTAATCATCACTCCCGCCTCCCTCTCTCCACTCCCTGCCCCGAGCTCCATATTGACTCGGTCGAGGCCGCCGCCGGACGCTGCCGGACGCTGCCGGACGTGTGTGATTGTCCTGAGCTCCACGCGCTGCCGGTGTGAATTGGACTGTGCGGCGGTGTGAATTGGCCGCATCGGGGTTCTTCCGGTCCTGCTTTCGTTAGCCCGTTTGCAGGGGGTGTGAACAGCGCCCTTGGTAGCCTGCAGCCTGTCTGGCTGGACCCCTCGCCATGATGGTGACTAGGTCGCAGAGGTCATCTGAAGTTTGTCTGACCTAAAGTTCCGTGTATGTGTGTGTCTCACACACACACACACACACACACAGAGTCCATTAGGCCTGTCACCATGGCTGCTGAGGTCAGAGCAGCCGAGATGTGTGTGCAGACGAGCATCTCTGTTCAGACGGGGCGATGTTATGGAAACAGTGGCCCCTGTGCCCTGATACCAGTGTTTAGAGAGGAGACCGAGACGCCCTGTTCCTGACCCTGTCTGAGAGAGAGAGAAAGATGGAGAGAAGGGGGTGAGAGAGAAAGAGAGAGAGAGAGAGAGAGAGAGGGAAAGCAAGTGAAGAGAACAGAGGGAGGCCCCCTCTTTCGTTATGATAACAGCTTTAACTACTCTGTAGTCTGTTGCTCTCTCTCTCTGTCTCTCCTCCCTCCCTTCTCTCTTTTTTTGTGCTCTCTCTCTCCCTCGTTGTCTCTCTCCTCTCTCTCTCGCTCTCTTTCACTCTCTCACTCCCTAGCTCATTCATTAACTCCGGCATCCCTGTTCTTTTTTTGGAACTGCATACTCATCACAGGGGGAAGCGAGGCCTGGTTTGTTTACGCCAGATTTCAACAAAGTAGAACAGAAGTGCTAAAGCCCAGTGCAGACAGACTTAGTCACAGGCCGTGTGTCTCGCTCGAACCCCAGACAGCCTCGTCCAATGACCTTTTTCTCATGGCTGTGCTCTGTACACATTTGGTGTTGGTTTGGTTTAACTGTTTGGGTAATTTCATAAACCGTATGGTTAACTTGAGTGTTTGGTGCTGCCATGTGAAGATGCCAAAAACGTCTCTTTTTTCTCTTTGTCGTCTTTTTCTCTCTCTCTTCTCCTCCTCCGCTGTTCCACAGCTGGTGTCCAACGTGCTGATCTTCTCGTGCACCAACATCGTGGGCGTGTGCACGCACTACCCAGCCGAGGGCTCCCAGAGGCAGGCCTTCCAGGAGACGCGCGAGTGCATCCAGGCTCGCCTCCACTCCCAGAGGGAAAACCAGCAGCAGGTGAGGATGCTGGGTCATGGCTGTTTGTGGTGTGTGTGTGTGTGGTGTGTGTGTGTGTGGTGTGTGTGTGTGGTGTGTGTGTGTGGTGTGTGTGGTGTGTGTGGTGTGTGTGGTGTGTGTGGCGTGTGTGGCGTGTGTGGCGTGTGTGGCGTGTGTGGCGTGTGTGGCGTGTGTGGCGTGTGTGGCGTGTGTGTGTTTATGTGTGTGGAGCGGGGAGTAAGGTGATGGTACTGTGTGTGGCGGGGGAAAAGAAGCTACACACCTCACTTTCTTTAAAAAGGTGTTGTCCCATCCCTCCATCTCTGAGGGTCATCTAGCCACAGGTGAGGCACAGCTCACTGGCCCCTATCCCTCTATCACTCTGGTCTATCTGTTCTCTCTCTCTCTCCCCCCCCTCTCTCTTTCTCTTTTCCCCATGTTCCTCCCTTTTCCCAGGCTACTTTAAAAAAAAAAAAAACATTGGATAAATGTTAATGAGTGGTTGTAGGGGTTGATGCTCATCAGATATAATTGTTTTATGCATCAGAGCTGGAATCGGTGTGTGTGTTCGTGTGTATGTGTGTGTGTGTGTGTGTGTGTGTGTGTGTGTGCGTGCGTGTGTTTGCGAGGGGGGGGGGGGGTGAGGGGGGAGGGGGTCGGCGGGTGGAGTCAACGAGTTTGAAATAGCTTGAAGCGTGTCCCTTCCCTGTGTCCCTGGCGTTCCTGGCATTTTTGTGTGGACTGCCCGGTGTTTGTTCTGTGGTGGCGGTGCTGGTGGTTGGTAGTGGGGGGGGGGGGGGGGGGGACAATGACAGCTGATTAAATCAGTTTGTGCACGGAGCTCTGGAGCGCTGGTAATTTGCCTGCGCTGACATGGGGATCCTCAGCGCATGGCCCCCCGTGCCTCCTCCTCGCTCTGTTAGCCTCAGCTCAGCACAACCCCCCTGCGTCCTCCCTCCTCTTCTTCCTCCTCATCTTCTTCATCCTCCTCCTCCTCCTCCTCCTCCTCCTCATCATCTTCATCCTCCTCCTCCTCTTCCTCATCCACCACCTCCTCCTCCTCTTCCTCCTCTTCCTCCTCCTCCTCCTCATCTTCTTTAACCTCCTCCTCCTCTTCATCTTCCTCATCTTCATCTACCTCCTCCACCACCACCTCCTCCTCATTATCATCATCATCATCTTCCTCCTCCTCATCTTTATCTTCCACCACCTCCTCCTCCGCTTCCTCCTCCTCATCTTCATCTTCCTCCTCCACCACCACCTCCTCCTCATTATCATCATCATCTTCATCTTCCTCCTCCTCATCTTTATCTTCCACCACCACCTCCTCCTCTTCCTCCTCCTCATCTTTATCTTCCACCTCCTCCTCCTCCTCATCTTTATCTTCCACCTCCTCCTCCTCCTCCTTCTCCTCCTCCATGGCATGCCTACTGCCCCCACCCGCAAGGGCCAACAGCAGTGGGCTGACGTGACGTGACATAAGATACAGCTTGGGTTGCCCGTGACGACACCTCATGCCGTCAACAGCAGGCTGTGACACAGGAGAGCAGTGCAGAACAGCGTTGGCCTGAACGTCTCTCTCTCCTGAAAAGGAAAAGAAATGTGATGGGAAAAACATCAGCAACCTGCTAATGTCTCTTTTTTTCTCTCCCTCTCTCTATCCCTCCCTCTCTCTTTATCCCTTGCTCTCTCTCTCTTTCTCTCTCTCACACACACACATACACACACACACACACACACACACACACTCACTTTCTCCATTTGCAGGAACGCCTCCTCCTATCTGTGCTTCCCCGCCACGTTGCCATGGAGATGAAAGCCGACATCAACGCCAAGCAGGAGGATATGATGTTTCACAAGATCTACATCCAGAAACACGACAACGTTAGGTGGGCATTCAACACACACAGCAGGCCGCCTCCACAGCCACTGGTCACTTTAGCATATGGAAAAGGTGCCGAGAGATGGACGGAGATTCCGTCTGCGTCACTGACTGACATTTTAGTTGGGTAACCCGGGTGACGCGTGTAATGACGCCTTTGCAAACGCTCAATGTATAGTGTGTTCATCTACACCAGTGTCAGATAATGGTTATACATGTCATGTCAGATAATGGTTATGCAAGCTTACAAAAGGCCCTTTTTTTTGTAGAAACGGAAAGTATGCTTGACTAAAAGAATCTGAATTCTTTGCATGTCAATGGAAATCATACTTTATATCCTGTGTTGTGTTGGCAGATGTCTGTCTGGATAGGAAGATGAATAGGAAGCATACATTTTATCCTCATGTCACAAATACCTGGGCCCAGTCAGAATGGAATTCATCAACACACACACACACACACACACACACACACACACACACACACACACACAAGCACAAACGGTTACCCAATGGTGAGTATTTGTAAATATTTGGAAGGTACCATTCTTAGCCACGTGAGGGGGATTAACCTGGCACGGTTTCATCACTAATCCAAAGCAATGGTCCATGCAAGCGTGAAGTAACTCATGTACTGTAAACTACTCCCGAGTGTGGCAGGGCAAGCGTGAAGTAACTCATGTAAACTACTCTCAGGTGTAGCAGAGCGAGCCTTTTCTTTCATTTTCTATATGAATACACACACGTATTTGTGTCTTGATATCACTTAAGAACAGACACATTTTGAACAGCAATGCGAAAAATCTCTCCATCTCAGCACTGTCCTTTCATGACCATACAGTCGGTCAGCATGGACCATAGACTATGGACACCAATCCGATGACTGCAGTCAGCGATGCTTATGAGCTACATGTTGGTTTTATAAGCCTGAAGACTGAAGAGACCTTGTGTGTTGAACAATGAAGAGAAGTAATGAAGGCCTTGGCGGTTCCTGTGGTTGATTCTTGAATCTCTGTAAATAAGTACTACAAGTCCAAATGAGTTGTTTGTTTGTTTGTTTGTTTGTTTGTTTGTTTGTTTGTTTTTGGAGCATATGAGATCAAGCTGACGGTCGTCCAGTTCTCTTCCTCTCACCGCCCCACTCCTCTGTCACGCTCGGAGCCCTCGCTGTACTGATCTGATGCGGCTGAGCATGTGCTAAGTGGTGTTTGCAGACACGTTTGGGGTGGTCATGTGCTGGCCAGGCCCTCCGTCTCCCCTCCCCTCCTCTTCCTCCTCTCCCCTCCTCTCCCCTCCTCTCCTCTCTTCCCTCCTCTCTTCTCTCCTCTCCTCTCTTCCCTCCTCTCCTCTCTCCCCTCCTCTCCTCTCCTCTCTCCCCTCCTCTCCCCTCCTCTCTCCCCTCCTCTCCTCTCCTCTCTCCCCTCCTCTCTCCTTCTCTCTCCCTCCCCTCCCCTCCTCTCCTCAACTGGACTCACTCACCACCAGACACAGCCTCTGCAGCCTCAGGCTCACACAGCAACCACCACCAGGATCTGACTCTCTCTCTCTCTCTCTCTCTCTCTCTTTCTCTCTCACTCGTTCTGTCTTTTTTTCTTTTGCGCTCTCTCTCTCGCTCTCTCTCTCACTCTCTGTCTCTCTATTCTCTCTCTCTCTCGCTTTCTCTCTGTCTGTCCCTTCCTCTCTTTCTGTTATTGATACTCTTATTTATTCTTTTTTTCTTTCTTTCTGTCTTTTCTGTCTTTTCTCTCTCTCTCTCTCTCTCTCTCTCTCTCTCTCTCTCTCTCTCTCTCCCTCCCTCTCCCTCTCTCTCTCTCTCTCTCTCTCTCTCCCCCCCTCTCCCTTGTCCTCCTCTCCCCCATCTGACCGGTGTAGCCAGGCTTTACGAGGGGCTGTCCCACAACAGACCCCCTCTTTGTCCCTCATGTGTGACACCCCAGCTGTTTGCAGTACATTGTCCATCGATCGGATCGGCTGACTACGTCGACGGAACTGTTTTCTCAAGCCTTTTAAGTGTAAAGGTTTCTTTTCCTCTTCTTTCTCTTCTTCATCCCATCTTTCAGAGGAAGTGATGGATGAAGGCTCTACTGAAAGCAGAGGAGGTGAAGATCCGGCCCGAGCACCATTAAGAAACACACAGGGCGGCGGGGATGGGGGGGGCGGGGGGCAGTTTGACAGGCGGAAGGTCCGAGCGGGGGTTTTAAAAGGGAGGGGAAATGCCAAAGCCCCCCCCCCCCCCCTCTCTCCTTTTGAAGCAGGGCAGATTAAGGCTCGGGGAGATGAGGTTTCACCCCGGGAGTGTTTTCTCTGCGGAGTGTTCAGCCTGATCTAAACATGTCAGACAACCGCCTGCGCGCTCCTCCGGCAGCTCCTCGGGACTCTTTCCGGCCCCTCGGCCACACAGTCGGTCAGCTGTAAGCCGCATAAAATATATATATATATTTCTTTTCTTTTTTTTAAGTCTTCTCGGAGGAACAGCTGATTGGATTTGCCCAAACAGTCATTTTTTTCTGAGCTGTAGACCATGTTAAGAGTGTTTAAGTATATGGAAGTATCCCTCATTTTCCCTGGGTGCTCAGTTTTGTAAATTGGTTTAGTCTGAGCAGAACTAATACCACTGAAAAGTTTTGCTACAACTTCATTGCAAACTTGAACCTTGGCATTGCTTAAACACATCACTAATCTCTTTGAGATGAGCACACACCCCATTCTACATGTGCCTCTTGCTTTAGTTCACCTCATGGCCATACCGTTTATATAAGATCTGAAAAGCGGATGCGCTCAAACTCCGAATATTAGAGTCTTTGGGTGCGTAAAAACAAAAACTAGTATAAAGCAAAATAAACGCACTCTCGAATAAATCTTGGTATTTTATTGACTTGAAAGCATGAACCAAGACGGACGCGTTTCGGCTAACAGCCGTCCTCAGCGTCTTGACGGCTGTTAGCCGAAACGCGTCCGTCTTGGTTCATGCTTTCAAGTCAATAAAATACCAAGATTTATTCGAAAGTGCGTTTATTTTGCTTCATACCGTTTATATAAACATGAATGAAAAGGAGACGACTGTTGTGGCTTCTCGCCTGCATTAAAGAAAAGGCTGCTGTGACAGGTGGGGACCTCGGCACCAGTGTCGAGTGGAGAAGAGTGAAAGCGACCGTCACAGCTATCAGTGCACAAGAGTGAGAGCGTTTCCAGTGATTCATCAGTACCAGTTCCCACGTCAAATAAACACAAACACAAGCATGAGCACAAGCAACAGCATAATGTCCTTAATGGTCGCCAGCAGCAGCAGCAGCAGACAGCAGACAGCAGACCGGTTGTCGGTTGTCTGTCTCTCCCTGTTCGCTCATGCCACTGAGCAGACGGGTCAGCGCGCCAACAGCGGCCCGCAACAGAGGTCGGGTGCCTGTTTGTGGACCGGAAGGTGCGTTTTCACAGCCTGCCAGGCTAGGACCGGGGGTTGGGGGGGGGCTGGGGATAGGGATAGGGATGGACAATCCTGTCTGATTGGAGGGGGGGGGGGGGGTCAGGGGGGTTGGGACGGGGCCGGCGGGGGGTCTGGCGCTGAGTGTGTGGCGAGCGAGCACGGCTGATTTCCCTGGCTAATGCCCCGTGCGAGCGGCGTAATTGGGGGCTGAGAGGAGGAGCAGCAGCAGCAGACAGGCAGACAGCAGGGGGAGAGAGGGCTCTGGCCAGGCCTGCTGAGCACGGGAGAGACGGGGGGAGAGAGAGAGGGAGGGAGGGAAGGAGGGAGGGATAGATAGAGAGAGAGAGAGAGGGAGGGAAGTAGAGAGAGAAGGAAGGACATGACCAGTAGAGAGAGAGAGAGACTGAGAGAGGGAGAAAGGAACATTTAGAGAGAAGTAGAGAGTGCATGTGTGCAAGAGAAGATAAGAGACAGATACAAAATCGAATTGAAGAGTGTGTGTGTGTGTGTGCGCATATGTATGTGTGCATCTTTGTGTGTGTGCATGTGTGTTTGGAGGGAGAAAAGGGGAAGAGAGGGGGGACACGGAGATGGATGGATGAAGGAGAGAAGAAGGAGAACGAGGGAGAAAAGGAGGGAGAGTTGAAGAGTGGAGAGAGAGAGAGAGAGGCTTTTTCACAGGAGGAACACAAAGGACAGGATGGGAGCGGAGCGGAGCGGAGCAGAGCGCATGATGTTTGTGCGGTAGCCCGCCGCTGAGCCCATGGCTCCACACCACTGGCGCTCGGTCAGGAGACCCGAGCCTGATTCTTTTATCCGCGCCCAGATGAAGAGGAGCGGCTGCTCTCTCCCCAACCAAGAGAATGTCCTCTACCACCACAGCTCGCTCGTCTGTGTGTGTGTGAAAAGTTCACTTAAAAGCTTCGGGGACAAACACAAACTGTTTTACCCTCCCTGACGCTGTCTGTCGGGACTGTGCTCGGTTTTTAATGCCGGGCGCATTTCCCGACTTTGTGCAAGAACGCCCCATCAGTATGCATTTTGGATGAGACATTTGTACAAAATGTAAGGCCAAGATTCTAGATACAAGGCAGGGAATTATCCAAGTGAAGACCAGGTGTACAGTAGATGTTGGTGCTGACTGCATAGACGCAAGACGTGTCGTGCGCCGCTGACGAGCGATGACACCTCGGCTCAGCCGCACACCCACTCGCGCGTCCGATGGCAGGTGATGGGCAGGAGGCTTTCTTTTGAGACAGGTTTGACTGGCACTCAGAATGTGAGCAGGAGGCTGAGGTGCGGAGGAAACCATTGAGGCAATCCAGCCAACAGGAGAGGGGCCAGAAGAGGAGGTGGATGTCTGGTGTGAGAGAGTGTGTGTGTGTGTGTGTGTGTGTGTGTGTGTGTGTGGTTGGGGGGAAGGAGGATTTTGTGGTGGGGTGGAGTTATAATCATGGGCGGAGATGAAAGTGCTCGTCCAGTGCAGGCGAAAATGAAGGGGTCAAGCTAAGGGGACAAGGTATGGCCACACTGGCCCAGTTCCGCCAACCCCCCTTTGATATGAGCACTAAGCGACCCGTGACTGATTTTTGAGGGGGGTAGGGTTGGTGGGTGTGTGTTGTGTTATGTAAGCAGGAAGTGTGACTCGATGCTTGCATTCCTACCCTAGGGCTCTCTCTCTCTTTTTTTTCTCTCTCTCTTTCTCCCTCTTCTTTCTCGTTTTTTTTCCAAGGCTGTCATTTTCTGCAGTGAAAAATGCATCTGCTGCACTCTCTCTCGACCTTCTCCAAAGCGAACCATAACATGACCCCTACCGATGCTTCTCTCTCATTAAAAAATGACCCCTAACTTTCGGACTATTCGGAGTATTCTTCAGACGTCGTTTTAAAAACCAGCCACAATCATGACTCACACTCCCAAATTGTTCGCGAATGAGAGAAGCGAGAAGGCCTTTTTTTTAAAGATAATTTCAGATGGTCTAGGTAGGTGAATCTTCCGGGAAAAAAAAAAAATCTACAAAAAAATGAAAAATGCTCACTTTCTGTGGAGGCGCGGTTCAGCTCTCTCGGAAAGAAGAACCCGTGGCCTTGTGTTCGCCACTCTGTCACCACCACGCCATAAATTACAGCGTTGACAATAAACCGTCTCTCGGCGGGATGGCTAGTGGGTGACTCAGCAGCTGAAGGCTGCTAATGGCCTGACTTAGAGAGAGAAAGAAAGAGAGAGAGAGAGCGGGTCATTTTCAGGAACGGGGAGTCTCGTCGGCCTGCAGCGTCCATTGTGCGAGCTCTTCCTGTGCCGCGCAAACCGACGTAGTGTCTTGCTTTATGGTGAGCGGAACCCCATCTCTCGTCATCCGCCTGTTGCATAGCGCTTTCACGCTTGTGAAAGAGTACGCCTTCTTGCCATCGCATCAACATGCCCTCCCACCTTGCATTGCGTGCGTGTGTGTGTGCTGCTCTGCTGCATTCGGTCTCTCGCACGGCAGCAGAGGAAAAACCAAATGATTGATAAAAATAATAACGAAAAGTCACTATACAGATCACATGCAAAACCAGTGTTTGTGAATGGTGATGGAGACTATCAACAATTTCATTGAGCGCCTGCCAGTGACCCCCCCCCCCCCCTCCCCCTCCCCCCCTTCTACTCTTCATGTTTCGCCTTTGCTACGGAAGGCAGTTTTGGTGGGAGGGTGGAGGAAGCATCAGTCCTGAAGTTTGCAGAGGCTGAAGTGAGCGTGTGATGACTCATCCCAGAGAGCCGTCTCTAAGTCCAGGCTCAGATGGGGCCTGATAAAAGCGCCGCAAAAGGTCCTGGTCGGAAATGAGCCCGAAATGGAGCAGCGCTGTGGCGCCGAGGGAATGTTTTTCCTGCGGCTAATCCGCCAGTAGTAGAAGACACGGGGATTATGCGTTTAATATGCTTATAAATAGAAAAGAATGGCCACCCCCAAATGGCCAAACAAACCGCAAACCCTGGACAGTCCTAACCCTAGAGAGTCTGTGACCGAGGCGAAGTCGTTCAGCGTGTCCTTCTTTGGCCACCGTCTGATGTGGCAGAGAGAGAGAGAGAGAGAGAGAGCGGGCCCATGAGCCCACGGTTCCCGTGTGGCCTGTCCCCTGTCTGACCTCCATCCCGATTCTCAAGACTCGAGCTCTCTGTTATTTACCAATCTGTTGCTATGGCAGCTGACACTCGATGGCACACAGGGTGTATTGAGGGATAGATAAGGATGGGTGGATGGGTGAGTCAGTGGGGAATATAGAAGGGTACTTTGTCCATGGCAGCATATTGTGTAGCACCGTAGAGATTGCTTGGATTCTTTATGATTTTGTCTGAAGGAGTAGGCCTAGCTTTTTTTTAGGCAGTGTTATAGATGTCCACCTGTTCGGAGCGTGGTGTATATTTGAAAGAATTATTATTTTCAGACATTCGTTAAAAGTTATGCTCTGACATTTGTGATGGGGATCAGTATTTCTTCAGGCAAACTTAGTCTTAATCACTTCATTTGCCCAACTGTTCAGGGCCAAGGACAGGATGACCTTGAGGAAATGGCTTTCTTAGCTCAACTGAGGTACAACTGGAGTACTTGGCAACAGTTACCACTGTACCACACTCTAGCAAGGTCAATCCTTAGTGTTCGGTCAATGTGTGCCCATGACCATAGGATTGGACCACATAATGATTTTGGACGACTTGTAACTGCACAAATGCAATATCCGTATAGAAACGAACATAATCTTCCTATCATCATCTTGGCAAGATCTTAATGTTGTGTTTATACTTAACATCCTCAACTTAACAGTACATTGAGCACTGGAGGAAAACACGAACGCCCGTCATATTCGCTACAGGTCATCTGGCTTCTCTCACGCATGTCTTACGGATATATAATTTCTTTTTTTTAACGTTGATTCTGTATGCCGCTTATAAATACCCAGACGAGCCGCGTCCCTTACCCTGTGGCAATAATTAACATCGCTGTGTGTTTGTGTGTAATGATTCCATTATACAGTTGAGCAATTAGGCACAAATGTAATCAGAGGTGGGCCACTGAGCTCAAGTGATACACAAACAGGAAGTGTGCTCCTTGAGACGGGGGAAGGAAACGCAACACGGAGGCACTTCTGAAGTGCAGTGTGTGTAATGACCTCTCAATACACTGACACCAAGCCATTTTTTTAAAAAAAATAAACAAGCGGGGAAATTAAGGCTAGCTGCCTGAAGTGTTTCCAGCCATGTCTTGTCTCTCTGTAGCGGAGTACTTCCACAATGGAAGTGTGACGACGATGGCAGGTGCACATGTAAGCGGTGCTTCAGTGTTACCACATCAGTGCTATTTCCTCTGTGTTAATGCCTGAGTGTTAAAGCATCAGTGTCAACGCAGTGTTTAGACGACGGCAGGTGCACATACAGTATAAGTGGTGCCTTAGTGTTAATACATCAGTGTTTTTTCCTCTGTGTTGAAGCCTCAGTGTTCACATCAGTGCTATTTTCTCTGTGTTAATGCCTGAGTGTTAAAGCATCAGTGTTGACGAATCGGCATTAACGCATCAGTGTTAACGCATCAGTGTTGATGCATTTGTTTAGAAGACTGCAGATGCACATGTAAGTGTTGGCCCAGTTTCAATGTGGGTGGGGGGGGTGGGGGGGGGTAACCTGGGAGAGTGCGGTGTGTAGGGGGTTAACCGGAGCGAAGACACCTGGGAGAGTGCGGCGTGTAGGGGGTTAACCTGAGCGGTGGCAGTGGGCACGGCGTATAGGGGGTGAACCTGAGCGATGGCAGTGGGCACGGCGTGTAGATTAGATTAGATTAGATTAGATAGTACTTTATTGTCTGTTACACAAGGGTTACAGAAAATTTTCTTTGACAAGGCTCCAATCACAAATAAACATTCACACAGACACATAAGGACAAGACATGGGGTGTTGAGGTATCAGCTGTGGTAATCATTTTGTGTTGTTCAGTATGGTTATTGCAGAAGGGATGAAGGATTTCTTGTAAATATTCTTCCGGGCCAGTGGTACATTGAAACGCCTGCCTGATGGTAGTAGCTGGAAGGAGTGATGGAGGGGGTGAGAGTGGTCCGCTGTGATCAGGTTGGCTTTCCTGATCACTGAGCGACTGTACAGCTCAGATAGGGGGGTGTGGGGGGAACCAGTTATTTTGGCAGCATGGTTTACTATCCGGGAGAGTCTTTTTTTGTGCTTGATGGTGAGTTGGTTGTACCAGGAAGATATGTTGAAAGTGAGAACTGATTCAATGAGGGAGCGGTAGACCAAAGTTAGTACGTCCTTGCTGACCTGAAATGTCCTGAGTTTTCTGAGCAGATGAAGACGTTGTTGTGCTTTCTTGAATATTGTATAGGTGTGTTGTGAAAAGGACAGGGAAGTGTCTATTTCTGTGCCCAGGTACTTGAATACCTGCACTGTAGGGGGTGAACCTGAGCGGTGGCAGTGGGCACCGACCCTGGCGTTGCAAATCAAAAGAGCCGAGTGCATAATGGTCTCTGGCCCTGTTAGAAATGCTGATGATTCAGTGCTCAGAAGAACAGAAAGTCATTACGCCCCATGAGATCATCTGCAGCATTGTGGGGCCATACTTATTTCATTTCCTTGTTCAGTCTCTCTCTCTCTCTCTATCTCTCTCTCTCCTCCCACTTCTCTCTTGCTCTCTCTCGCCCGCTCTCTCTGTCTCTCCTTCTCTTTCTCTTTATTTCAAGTCACCCTCTTGTTGCTGGTCTTGTCATTTCTTTCTTTCCTTTGTTCACTCTTTCCTCCTGTCCTGCACACTTTTTGTCCATCGTGGATCAATGGGTCGGTCCCCTATTTTAAATCTGAGCATTGCCATGCATTAGCATTAAGAGCCAGCACTCTGACAGGGAAAGAGCGAGATTGAGAGGAGGGAGAGAGGGAGGGAGGGAGCGAGGTGGGTGGGTGGGGGGGGGGGGGTGTATTGGCATGGTAATTGTGGCTGAGTCACAGGTACCACATTAGAAAGGCATGTCTCACATCTGGCACTGTGTGTGTGTGTGTGTGTGTGTATGTGTTTATTTTTACTTGTGTGTCAGGTGCACCTCTGCCAAATTTGGCATAGTTATTAACAATCCGCCCATGTTGCTTTTTAAAAAGCCTTGCAAAGTCTGTGCATTTGTAACGTTTCTTTCCTGTTTTTATTCTCTCTGCCTGTCTCTGTCTCTGTCTCTCTCTCTCTCTCTCTCTCTCTGTATCTCTCTGTCTCTCATGTCCATCTGTGCGTGCAGCATCCTGTTTGCGGACATCGAGGGCTTCACCAGCCTGGCCTCCCAATGCACAGCGCAGGAGCTCGTCATGACGCTCAACGAACTCTTCGCCCGCTTCGACAAGCTGGCGGCGGTGAGTACACACCAGCAATACCAACGCAAAAGGCCTCTGTCGCCTGCATGTCGCCACGGCAACGGAAACACCCCCTCAACGAACCAACGTTGTTGTTGTTGTTGTGGTTGTGGCAAAAACAAGAGAGCGCTGGGAGATGGACTAAAATTATGACTTAATAACGCAACACCATCTTTGTTTTTGGATCACTGCCCCCCCCCCCCCTTTCCTCTCCACTGGCTGGAAGGGGAGGGGGGTCTTGTTTGGTTGAGCTCAGCTCTGAGCAGGTTTGTGACAGCCTGGGTGGACCTCCAGGGAGGCAGGCCTGGCATCCCCTCCGTATGCGGTTGGTTTGTGTTAGTTTCCTGCTAATTGAAACAGCCGAGAGTTTTTTGTTTGTTTGTGTGACGATGCCCTGTAATCTTCTCATCATCTCCAGAATGTGCAGAGAGAGAGACTGAGAGAGAGACACAATGTATGTGTGTGTGTGTGTGTGTGTGTGTGTCTGTCTGTCTGTCTGTCTGTTTATATGAGTGCATTTCAGCTGATTTTGTCCCTGACAAACTCTCATATAGTCAGATGTGCGTCAGACGCATCTGTTTTGAATTACGAGAGCATAGGAAAGTTAATGTGCGTTCATATGTGCTGCATGTATCCGAGGTGTCATGCAGTGACACAAACCAGACCATTAGCGTCTGTATCACTGTTCTTATCACACACACCCACCCACCCACACACTCTCACTTTGTATGGATCTCTCTCTCTCCCTCACGCACACATGCACACACACACACACACACACACACACACACACACACACTCACACACATATCGCCTCAGTGGTGCAACAATAACAATAGGGCCCATTGTGAGCGTCAGGGTTTAAACAGAGCCATGTGCTGGAGTTGACATTCAGGTGGCTATCATGAGACAGAGCCTGGGGCAGACCTGTGTCCTGCCCAAGGGATCCATCCTCCTCTAAACACACACGCACACACCACACACACACACACACACACACACACACACACACACACACACACACACACACACACACACACACACACACACACTCACACTCACACACCATGTTCACATGAGATCCTCCTCATCACCATCAGACTGGTGTCTCTTGTCAGCTAAATTCTTCGAAATTTTCCAAGATGAGATAAGACATTGGCTGGAGCAGCAAAAAAAAAAAGCAAAGCTCAAAAAAACAAAGGCACTTAATTTGTTGCTTTACATATTTCACGCCACATTCTACCCTCTGTGAAAATGTCACAGTCAACCACTTATCCCTCAGCAAGCGTTGCCTTCCCTCCCACACACACAGGCACAAACACACACACACACGCGCACACACATACACACGCACAGACACGCACACAGATACCCCCGCATCATGGTTCTGGTCCCAAATGGTTCCCATTAAATGTTCCCGCCCGGCCCTTGCTTTGCGGGACTCCATTTATAGGCATGGCACTGTGTTCCATCAGCATCCTGACCCGCGCACCTCATCATAGCAACCTGAGCTAATAGCAATCACCCACCCACTTAGAAATCATAATCATAATCGCTTTCCCTTACAGCACCACAGTACAGTCTGAGGCTGCAAATAGACCTGTGATCCTGTGTGTTATTCTAAAGCTCTGTCTGTCTGTCTGTCTGTCTGTCTGTCTGTCTGTCTGTCTGTCTGTCTGTCTGTCTGTCTGTCTGTCTGTCTGTCTGTCTGTCTGTCTGTCTATCTATGTGGATGACATTTGTATGCACTTAATGGAGGAGGACTAAATGGTATATTGTCTGAAGGCAGGATATGATGGCCTTAAATGGAGCTTTGTTTAGTTATTGTCTGGGATATTGGTTTGTTAGGAAGTGGTTGTCACTGGAATGAATGCGAACGGATTGTCTATGGGCCCCTTCTGGCAACCGCATTGTCCATTCACGAGTCTGAAGTAGGAGTAGGCCTAATTATTGACTGGCAGGTGACCAGTTAGCGCTGTGTTTTTGTCCCCCCTGCCCCCCTCCAACCCCCAATGGTGGTGTGTTTTTGTGGGGTTTTTTTTCAGTGTTATCCTCTTAGACCATGACCCTGTATGCCCTTTGCTGTCAGCTAGATGCTGTGTTTTGCAGGAAGTACTGTATGAAGGCTGTGCGCCCATAGCTGGAGACCAGTGATGTGTGAGGAGTGGAGGCACAGGGCTCTTGTGTAGCGTGCCAAGTTGAGCTCGCTCTTGGGTGTATTTTCTCCTATTGAAAAACATATCAATAGATTTACAGCAGTCCATTTTGTAAACGTTTTGTAGGCCAATGGGTATTTTTTTTAATGTTATATTCAATTTCTTTCTTTGAGAATATGTACTCTGACCAGTATTTGTTTTCTAGCATTTGATTGCATAGGCAGATGTAGATTGTGTGCACTAACTGTCAGGAAACTGTTAGGTTTGTTTCAGTCAATGACGAAGGAAAGATTCTGGAAAAGCACCAAACCACAAAATAAATTTTAATTTCTGCTGCAAGTATTACTTGACATCATGTAATCCCTAAATGATACTTGCCTCACTCCCATAATCATATAATGTTTCGTAATTATTGTTGTTTTCAATTACAAACTGAGCATTGGCCACACAAAGAGCTTCGCTGTAGTTTTCCATTCATTACAGTTTAAACTGTGCCCCGCCTGTTTATCTTTTATAGTTTTTGTATTTTACCTGACACTGTGGCTGTGTGAGTGACAGCAGATTGGTGTGTGTGTACGTGTGTGTGTGTGTGTGTGTGTGTGTATGTGTGTGTGTGTGTGTGTGTGTGTGTACGAGGACACAAAACCCCTCAATGCAAATCCTCATTATTCCATCCGAGAGATGCTCTAGCGTGTTGGATTGGTCTGCCTCTTTCAGAAATGTCCTTCACAATATTTGTTATGAAATACCTTTTGAGCTTCGTTGTGATTCTCCACAGTCTATCACAATGACATAATACCTGGATGAAAAAAAACTGAGCAGTTACCTCCTAATTTGGAGAGTATTGAGTGGAACCAGGGAGAGACCAGTCTGGTCGTGCCTTATACTGAGGGCCATTTTTAGTATTAGTTTGATGCCTCTGTTTGAGAAGGCACTGGCCTCTCTATACCCATTGGGGAGTAATTAGACTTTATACTGTATGCTTTCAATTCCACAAATCCAAGATTCTTCAGCCTTAAAAGGGAACATGTCTGTGGTCTGACAGTGGCGTTGTCGGGTTGTGCGCTCCGGTATAGTCTGTGCTGATGAGTGATCTGTGGCCATAACAAGCCACATGACATCGCAAATAGCTTAGCTGTTCTAATATTAAAAATATAATAATAATAATAATAATAATAATAACATCTTCACGCATGAGATCCCAGGGAATATTTACCCCCTAAAACAAAACAAAACATGTTTTGTCCTAACCCAGTTGAGGCGAGGATTAGTCCTGATTTATGTGATGTGTTTGTGTAACAGTCACATACTACCATATTTCACTCTAAATCAGAGAGGCTCTTTGCTGTTAGCTGGCGAAGGAATTTCAAGCATGTCGTGTAGAGGTCAAAGGTCGGGTTTGGGAGCAAAGTGCCGGAACGGTTCTAACTAAGAGGTTGTAACGCTGTGCAAGACAGCTGGTTTCAGGTGTTTTATATCTTTTCTCAACCGTAATGTCAAAAGAACGTGCCTGTACACTTACAGTAAATCCATGCTAGATTCTTAATGAAAAGGAAGCTTTCGAGAATCTGACCATCGTCAGGGCATACTAGTAAGTGAACATGCCAGCCAACTGCATTGAGAATCAAATGCAATAATGAACTAATGATATATAACAACATAAACGCCTGCATATAAGGTCAAGGAAACCAGTGTGAGTTTGCACAGTTTGGCAGAGGGAAATATTCATTAGCACAAACAGCTTGGATGAAAGTGAGCGTAATTAAAGTCTCAGTTACGAGGCAATAACAGAGGCACTGGCACTAAAGCCCAAGCCAAACAATAAGAGAGGGAACGATTCTCAGATCAGAAGCACTCTGTAGTAAACACTCATTCTTTTAATCTCAGATTCACATTCAGATTCACATTCAGATTCAGATAACTTTATTAGTCCCCAAGGGGCAATTCGGTTTACAGCCAACCCATCCATGAAGGGGTTAAAAGTTTGAAACGTTTATTAGCATTCACTATATAAAAAGTATGCAATGATAATTTGCTGGTACCGTTTACATCTCACAGTAATATGGTAGAGCAATGTATTTAACCATACTGCATACTATAGAAAAGCTCTCTGTTTATTGTGCAGTACAGATCAACCAGTATTATGCAGATTGAGTATAAAGTACTCTTTATTAAGTGTAACGCACTTTTCCTCTGTAGCATGCGTGCTATTTATTTATCCAGCAAATAATGATGTCCACAGGCAAGGTAGGGTATGTTGCATGATGGTTTTTAAATATCTCATTCCATCCAACTATCCTCTACCCGATCTGATAAACTTACAGTGCATAGTGCGGTTACAAGCGATAAAGGGCCGTGAAGTGAATGCATAAATTGCCAAGTTACGAGTTGATGAACCACTGAAATGATTTTGGAAACATTATTTTAAGGTACATGAAACTCTTTAGTGTTGCTTTAAGCATGACTTGTTCCAGAAATAGGCTGATGGAGATGCCTTATTGCTCCTGTGTCCTCAGGAGAACCACTGCCTGCGCATCAAGATCCTGGGCGACTGCTACTACTGCGTGTCGGGCCTCCCGGAGGCGCGCGCCGACCACGCTCACTGCTGCGTGGAGATGGGGGTGGACATGATCGAGGCCATCTCGTGAGTATCGACCGCCAGAACGGTCGTGCCTGTTTTTTTTTGGCGTGGTGCGCGTTGTACTAGTGAGTTGTCTTCCCTTCACTCTAAAGCGATATTGGGGTGTCTAGAAAAGTGCAAGCGCTTCATGTGGGTGTTTTTGCCTGGACTTTGTGTCGCTCGCCTTCGTGAAGTTATCAGCAGGAGACATTGATCACGGCAGTTATGTTATGAAATCTACATGTCCTTGTTAAGATTGAATGGCCTATAATCAAACATAAATGCACGTGTGACAAATGATCCAACAGAGCCGGCAAAAACGGAAACTTGTCAGACGTGCACTTAACTTCAGCAGCGTTCAGTCCGAAACAATAGCCAAAGGACTTCCAACTATTATGTATGAGAGGATTTAAACTGGGATACATCATGCCTGACACTTGGCCAGGGACTTAAAGTACTCTAAAAGCAAACAACCAGGGTCATTTACTACACAGGACTTGTGAGACTTGTTTGAAACATGACAGGAATAAGTATTAGTCATTGTGAACATTAATGAGGCGGTATTGTCGTAGCATACATTGTATTCAAGGGCTAGTCTTTTGCTTAGCGTAATATAATATATTGTATGGACTGTTACAGCAGGCTATACTTAACTGTCTCAATGTTAACCATATGTCAAGTAATGTCAAACACACACACACACACACACACACACACACACACACACACACACACACACACACACACACACACAGACACACTGTGCTTGGGTTTATAGGTTTATAGTGAACACAAGCAGACAGTTTTATGAGGTAGAGTTGTTGAGGTTGTGGTTTTCTGTCTATATTTTACTTATGAATGTATGAGTGTGTATTGAAACTCGGCAGCTTCAATATGATTTCCCATGTCTATAATCAACTTAGTGGCACTCTAGCCAAAAAGATCAAATTCTTTGAATTTGGTTTAAACCAAGTTTTTATTCTGTGCAGTATTTCAAGTTTATTGTGAGGTTGTTCTACAAATGTTTTGTGTTTGTTTTGTTTGTTTGTTTGCTTGTTTGCATCTGTCTTTGTTTTAATTAAAATTCCATTCTGTCTCTCTTTTACTCTATCCCTATTGCTACACATCAGCTTTGCTGTTTACTATTAGAAAGCATTTTATGCTTTTGAGGACCTTGGAAATAGTAATAGTACATCCTGAAACTTTTTTATTTTTATTTGCTTGTTTATTTGTTTGCCTGTTTTGTTATTTTTTTTGTTAGTTGTTTGTTTGGTTGTTTGTCTGTGTGTTTGTTTTGAAAGGGGCTTAGTTAAATGGGTTCTGCTCTGCTGGCCACCCTGTCTGAGCTCTTGGGTAGCTGCCATCAGCCCTCACACAACAACAAGAGCGGCAGCGGCAGCAGCTTCTCTCTTCTCTCGCTTTTCGCTCTTCTCTCTCCTCTCTCCTCTTCTCTCTCTCTCTCTCCTCTTCTCTCTCCCTTTCTCTTTTCTCTCTCCTCTCTTCTCTCTCTTTTCTCTCATCTCTCCTCTCCCCTCTCTCCTCTTGTCTTTTCTCTCTCTTCTCTCCTCTCTCTTTTCTCTCTCTCCTCTTCTCTCTTCTCTCTTCTCTCTCTCCTCTCACCTCCACTTGGGACAGGAAGGACGGGAAGTGTGGCGGGTCCGAACTCTCACTACACCACACTAGCACTCCTCACTCCCCATAGCCGTGCATCACAACTCACCGGTCATAATGCCAGCTGCCTGGAGGCGCAGTGCCACACACACACACACACCCACACACACACCCACACACCCACACACCCACCCACCCACACACCGCACCACCTACACACACACACAGTACCTCTAGACAACCAGGCAGGCAGCCCGTGTTTTGCTTAAAACCATTTTGGTTAGATGCATATGATACAAGATTAAAGGTAGATTCAAAGCCACAACACTCTCGCACGACACTCTAGGGCATTTTTAGTCATTGCCATTTCCTTGTTGCCCTTGGAAACCAGTCGCTCCACACTTCTAAGGGCAACAAGGAAACGGCAATGACTAAAAATGCCCTCGTGCATCGTGTTACATACAACATATGTCCTGTTATTCTCCAGGCCTTTCATGATTAATTGGCTCGGAGGAATTGCAAATTGTGGTCTGTTTGCCACGGCCGTACATTGGTCTGCTGTGGTAATGCGTGCAGTTGACTTCCTTTTAATGTTTTTAAATGTCTGCCGCGCTGCGGCCGTCCACTCTCACGAGCCGGCCCGCTGAGAGCCGCGCTCTGGTCAGCGTGTGAGCTTTAGTGGAAGTGAAAATCGTTACCACATTTATGGTCCTCATTACCTCACATCTCGTCCACTGAAAAAGCTGTCGACAGGTCAAGGAAATGTCTCGGTATGCGCTCCGCGCGGCCCCCGCTCAGGAAATGTGACGTCGCGCGAGCCATTTGCGCGAGGGCCCGAGCTGACGGCGCCTGCGTCGTAATGAAATCTGCGGGAATTGCGGCATTGTCTGGGAATGCTCGCCACTTTATTAAGGGCCTCCCAAACCAGAGGGCCACCGGAAAAAGCGCTCGGTCAGAAGAGAGTAGATTACTGGGGACGGTGGAGGGCACGGTATCACTGCTCAGAGGTGAGAAACGAGAGAGGCGCGTTGTTTTTTTGGTTTTATGCGAGGCTGTTTTTATTGCGACGTACCATTTCCTCTTAGTCAATCGGAAACGTGTCTGTTGATTGATCGGTACAGTATACCATCTATTTGGATGAGAGGCTTCGGTAATGTTTGCATTTCAGGGGATTATGTATAAATGGTACTGATGATGATGGATCTGGAGGGCATACAGTATGTAAATAGTAATAACTCCTATCAAAATGTGTGTTTGTTTCCCTGTATGTAAATGTACACAAAAATGTGTATATTGTGTGTGTGTGTGTGTGTGTGTGTGTGTGTGTGTGTGTCTCGCCCAGGTTGGTGCGTGAGGTGACTGGCGTGAATGTGAACATGCGCGTGGGTATCCACAGTGGGCGCGTGCACTGCGGGGTGCTTGGCCTACGCAAGTGGCAGTTTGACGTGTGGTCCAACGACGTCACGCTGGCCAATCACATGGAGGCTGGAGGCAAAGCTGGGTGGGTACTCACTCCTGCAAACGGCATAAACAGCCGATCACATTGTCTCACTGGGGACACCAAAAATCTTAAATATGTGTCAAACAAGTGTGAACAGGGGAAACAATGTTTTTAAAGAATAACTTGTGACAATGCCTGAAGCCATTATGCATGAATTACAATTACATTTTTGTGTATATGTATTTTATATAATGTTTTGTTCTGTATTATTTAACTTTCAATGGAACACTCAAATAATGGCCTGAGTAATTTTTTCCAGGATTTCCAGAAAACACAAAAAAGTTGACGAAAAATTGAATGATGATTTTTTAGCCAAAAAAGCAAAACAAAAACATGACTTGATTTCAGGAAGGTGACGACATCTCTCCGTGTGTGTGCGTGTGTGTGTGTGTTCCATGTTCCTCACAGACGGATCCATATCACCAAAGCCACGCTGAACTACCTGAATGGAGACTACGATGTGGAACCGGGTTACGGGGGGGAGAGGAACGTTTATCTGAAGAAGCACAACATCGAAACCTACCTCATAGTGGGATGCAGCCAGAAAAGGGTGAAATAACCAACCTCTCTCTCTCTCTCTCTCACACACACACACACACACACACACACACACTCACTCAAAAACGTTCTCCCCTCAAAAGTGTTAAGTCTTTTGAAAAGAAATACTAGTTTGCTCTCGTTAACAATGTCTAATTTCAGCCCATGTCCGTTCTGCTAAATATAAACATTTTCTGGGGAGAATGTTTTACTCAAGAACCATCTCTCTCTCTCTCTCAACTCTCTCTCTCTCTCCCTCCCTTTCTTTCTCTCAACTCTCTCTCTCTCTCTCTCCCTCCCTTTCTCTCTCTCAACTCTCTCTCTCTCTCTCCCTCTCCCTCTCCCTCTCCCTCTCTCTCTCCATGCCTCACTAACGGCACCTGCCTCTGTGGCCGCTCCTGCTTATTTTAGAATAACTGACAGAAATCCACTTCATGCTGCTCTGGCATCCATTTATAAACAACCTGGCCTCCTTTGAATGCAGGGCTGCAATGTTTCGACACTGTTGCTTTTCCTTCAACTCACTTCAGTGTGCATGGCCTTCCATGGGCACCACGAATAAAGTCAACCTTTTTTTACTCCCCCTCCCCCCCCTCTCCATCTTTTCTGAACTTGTTAGTTTATTTTCTCTGAGATTTCTTTTAAATCCTCTTAACCATTTTCTTGTCATTCCATTCCATTTTTGGGAGGCTTTAAAGATCAAAATACCACTTTCCCATTCCACTGGCATCCCTCACCCTGGCCCATCTGTGTCGATGTTTTTGCACATTTCTGTGTGCGTGTCAGCGTTGTGGGCTTGCAACGTTTTTTTTGTCACACCGATGGCTGTAGTGTGACGTCCGTCTGCTTTGTTTGTGCCACAGAAAGAGGAGAAGGCCATGATCGCCAAGATGAACCGGCAGCGGACCAACTCGGTCTCCCACAACGCAGCACACTGGACCGACCGGCCCTTCTACAACCACCTGGGCGGCAACCAGGTCTCCAAGGAGATGAAGAGGATGGTGAGCGCAAGCGCAAGATTGACACGTGGCTTTAAAAATTGACCAGACACACACACACAGACACACACACAGACACACACACAGACACACACACAGACGCACGCAGACGCACGCAGACGCACGCAGACGCACGCAGACGCACGCAGACGCACGCAGACGCACGCAGACACACGCAGACACACGCACACACAGACACACAGACACACGCACACAGACACACACAGACACACACAGACACACACAGACACACACAGACACACACAGACACACACAGACTCACACACAGAGGTTGATGAAATGTATAAAAGTCACTCTAAGTGGGAGATGTATGAATGTGAGGAAGTGTACAGGCATAGCAGTAAGTGTATTTGCTCTTCCCACATGTTGCATTCACTGACTCTGGCACTTTCAAGTTGATCGAAGTCACAAAGTCTGAACAGGACTTAATCGTGGGTTATATACTCGGCTCTATGTTCAGATTTCCCCCTCTTTTTTTTCTTATCACCCTCACTCCCCATCTCCCCTCTCTATCTCCCTCTCTGACTCTCTCTCTGACTCTTTCTCTCCCCCCTTCTCTCTCTCCCTCTCTCTCTTTCTCTCCCTCCCTCCCTCCCTCCCTCTCCTCCTAACTCCCTGTTAATGCCGAGGGCCCTAGGGGGATTCCTGCTCAGATTAAATAAAAGTTTGATTGCCTCCGAAGGCGTGCACAGGGATTTTAATTAGGCAGAAGGGACGCCACAATTAGGCCCAGTCCGGGACCCCTTTGGGACCTTACTTAACTCCCTGCTTTTATATACTACCCCCCTCCTCCTCACACCGCTCACATGATGAAGAGCAACTCTTGAGGTGTTGGTCTCTTCGCCCCCTCGGCCTTTTTTCCTCCTCTCGCGAGAAATGCAGAGGAAAGACCAGAAAAGCTACCGCGTGGTTTCGTCGATATTTCGTGTCGTCATCCTTCATCTGGAAAGTTCCAGTGTTTCCCCCGAGAGGCTTGACACCACCCACAGGTGTTACGAGACAGGGTCTTAGCTGCTAAGAGGTGCAGCACTTTCCAAAGCATTATGGGACCTGCATGTGATTAGGTCTCGAGTGGAAAAGTGTGTGTGAGTGTGAGTAAGTGTTAGTGTCTGTCTGTGTGTGTGTCTGTGTCTGTGTGTGTGTGTGTGTGTGTGTGTGTGTGTGTGTGTGTGTGTGTGTGTGTGTGTGTGTGTGTGTGTGTGTGCTTGATGGAAGCTGTTGAGAAGCAGAAGCTCTGGATGTGTGTGTGTGTGTGTGTGTGTGCTTGATGGAAGCTGTTGAGAAGCAGAAGCTCTGGATGTGTGTGTCTGAATGTGTGTGTGTGTGTGTTTGTGTGTGTGTGTGTCTAAATATGTGTGTGTTTTAAGTGTGTGTGAATGTGCGTCTGTCTGTATGTGTATGAGTGTGTGTGTGTGTGTGCGCGTGTGGTTGTCTAAATATGTGTGTGTGTGTGTGTGTGTTTGTGTGTCTGTATCTGTGTCTGTGTGTGTTTATGAGTGTGTGTGCGTGTGTTTGTGTAAATATGTGTGTGTGTGTGTGCGTGTGTGTGTGTGTGTGTGTGTGTGTGTGTGTGTGTGAATGCTTGCTCATGCGGAGGCATCACCTGCTTCCCCAGGGAAACTCCCTTTGCCACAAAAACAACAGCCACTCTGTGCCACCCCACCCCCATGTGACTCTTTCAACCTTATTTATTTATTTCAAGTTTATGGATTTATTTTTTGCTCCCACCATTTTTTTTCTCTCATCCTCTTGTGGCCGAGCGGCTGATACGGGCGGTAGACCTGTGCAGTTGGCTCATTCCCTGACGTAGGTCTTTAAAGGGTGTGACCTGAGTTCTGTGTAATAGTTTGATGCTAATTGGTCCGCTAGCTACTTGTGTTGTGTCCACTTCATTAATGGCTGCACTGGGGGCATTACACTGCAGACAGAGCAGTGATTTACTGGGACACGGAATGGCCCGGAACAGCTGTAATTTGTAGGCCCAATGTGATGGAGGTGATGTGTAATTGTGGGGATAAATGCCAGCATTCCTTCTGCCACTTTGAGCAGATTCTATTTACCGAGGAGGGAAGGGGAAAGAGAAATGCACCGAAGGGACAAGTTTTATCCATCTCTTTCTCCCTCTCTATTTGTCTTTCTTTCTCCACTCTCACTCTCTCTCTCTCCCCTTCTCTCTCTTCTCTCTCCTCTCTCTCCTCTCTCTCTCTTCTCTCTCTTCTTTCCCCCATATCTCTCTTCTCTCTCTTCTCTTCTCTCTCTCACTCTCTCTCACACACTCCCCTCTCTCTCTCTTCTCTCTCTCACTCTCTCTCATTCTCTCATACAGTACACTCCCTCTCCCCTTCTCTCTCTCTCTCCTTCTCTCTCTCTCCCTCTCTCTCTCTCTCTCTCTCCCTCGTTCTTCCCTATGGCACTGCCTCCACCCAGGCAGAAATGAGTTATGAGGTGCCCAGGGCGTCAGTGGCTGGGCCGGCGAGTAGTCCATTCATCACCGGGCTCTTATCTCGCAGCACGCACACTACTTGGAGGGTTAGCCTCACCTTCTGTTTACAGTGGGACCACTTTGTATTATCACTATGGTAGCTGTTTCAAGAAGGAAGTGGCTCAGGACTGGAGCACGTCTCCGCTACATGCAGATTTCCAGTAGAATGTAACCTATTCTGTAGTGGATGTTTTTATATGTAAGATGATCTGATTCAATGGGCTTATTGCTTCTGACTGATAATTGTCAGTGCTGTGTGTCGTTTATCAGTGAAATCTGTTATTGACACATATTCATCATGCCACAGTAAACAGTTGTATTAATACCTTGTTGTACTGCTGTTTCGCCAGAAGGGGGCACTGTGGCTCCACTGTTTTTTAGAGCAAAATGTCTTTTACATTTACCTCCGGTGTTCTTCTGAAGTGTTATTGAGAAATGTTGGAGGACAGTCGACTTGTCAACTGCCATCCTGATCAAGTGGTTTCTCCTTTTGTGTTCTTTTTTTGTCTCTCTAGGGCTTTGAAGATCCCAAGGACAAGTAAGTAGCAGAACAAATCTCTCTCCATGTACTGTATCTCTTTCTCCTTCTCTCCCCAACTTTCCCTTTCTTCCGGAGTCTGTTCTTCATTCTATTGGAAAGAGAGTACCTGGTCATCCCTCTTTCAGACCGTGCTGGTTCAATTCTGGACACTTCAATAGGAGTGTGTCATAGTCACAATCATGAAAGACCTTCACAGGACCACCCCTGTCATCTCTGCTGAATGGTGATGGTAGAGCAACCTCAGCTCACACCTGTCTGCTGGTGTTCACTTGACATTGCAGAAGAATTCTGGATTGGTGTTGCTTGACACTAGAGCTAAGCGTGGTTCTAGGAGCGAGAATGTCCAAGGACGTAATATCACACGGCATTGGTCTCAGCCAGGTGGAAGCTCAGCTCAGCTCAGGAGACATGCACAGGCCGACATCTCGAGTGCAGACAGTAAAAGTCCTGCCAAGTATTTTGATCCAACCATTTAGTAAACCAGCTCATCCTAATTAGGCAGGTAGATCAGATAATTAGTGATATCACCTGTGTTAACCTAAGTGCACAGGTAGAAAGAATATATGGCAGGACTTTTACTCGGGATGTCCACCTCTGAAGATATGTCTCCTTCTCGCATCACCATCACAGAGTTCCTGGTTCGTGTACCGTTGGTCTCCCATTTTGAACTCATTCCACCTGTTCAGCGTCTGTCTGGTCTGACAGCAGAGGACTCGGCTGTGGTTCTGGCCCGCGTAAGGGCCAGATCTGTTCTTGAGTCGAGCACCGTCTGGGTCAAGGGCAACAGGAATCCAGAGCCAAAAGCACAGCACCTCAGAAAGGACTAGAATTGTGTTGTGTTGTGAGGCAACTGCAAAGCCTTGATTTAAGGGGCCTTGATTAGAATGGCAATCTAGGTCACAAAGCCCACTGATTACATTGGTGGGTGCAGCTAAATGCAAGTAGTGGCTGTCCTTATCCTTTGGCCCAAACTGGACAGCAATATTATTGGTGGCGCTGAGCCCACTCTGAAGGTCAATCACATCATGTGCTTCAATCTTGACCTGTCATGTAAGGCTGTGTTCAGTGCTGTAGTCAGATGCGTAGTCAGGTGCCATTCTTTCTACATCACCTTCAGATGGATTTACTATGCTTTGTGATGTTGCCCTTGATGCAGTTTCTTTTATTTTTGCCTTCTTAAAGCTGATTTTAAATTTGATTTAACGCTGTAATTGATCATTACTTTTAAGACAAAGTTGGAATGAAGGTGAAAGGTTAGATGTAGTTTTGATTTGGTTTGTTTGGTTTTGCTTGGTTTTGGATTGTGTCCGGGTCGTTCCCTTTGACTTGTTCTGATCTGGTGATGATTTGGTGGTGGGAATGCCGAATAGCCGAATAGAGTGCATGCCGGTAGCACTGATAATCCGCGGACATCCCGCAAATCTGCCGTCGTTCCGAGACCACACACACGACCACGGCGTGCGGAGGAAGAGAGAGAAACCAGTGTGTTGTGCTGTGTTGTCGTCTTGTGTTATCTAGACATTTCATTTTCAGAAACACGCAGGAGAACCTGAACCCCGAGGACGAGGTGGATGAGTTCCTGGGCCGGGCCATCGACGCGCGCAGCATCGACCGCCTGCGCTCCGAGCACGTCAAGAAGTTCCTCCTCACCTTCCGAGAGCCAGACCTGGAGAAGAAGGTAGGCAGCCATCTTTATTTTGTTTTCATGTCTCCTCCTACTGTCAATTATTTAGCTGTGTTTTCAGTTTTGGGGAACTGACCGTTAATATGTACATTTAGGTCAATACACATGTCACATATTAATCAATATTGTTATTAAGTGTAATTGCAATTTGAATTCTTTATTTTGATGGCTTGTTGTTTAATTAGACAGTGAAAAGTGGACATACAGTGGGAGAGTAAGAGATGGGGAGTGTGCTGAGAACAGGAGCGCCACTAGGGGGGGTGAGGGGACGATTATGACGATTCTAACTATAGGACGATTCTACTCTATACTATATATTATCGGGGAGAGGGCCTACATTTTCTACAGTAATTTCCTGTGTATTAGCCGCATTCTGTATAAGCTGCAGGACCAAAGCAAATGAATGCCATAGTAACTACTCCTGTGTATTAACCTCATAGCTGAAGAAATCTTGCAAAATGAATGTATAGACCTTGGCTGATAGTAGGGAAATCATGCCACAAAAAATCATGCCACTTCACAGTCAAAGACTCGAATCAGGCTTTAGACACCCAGTTAAAATGGCTATGTTTGAAACCTCTACAGTATGAGAGAGATCAGGTCTTTGGATCAGCTGTCAGTGTGTATATATCTGTGTTGTGAATACGTAGACATAGCTCTTTAGCGCACTTCGCTAACATACCCAAAATGTCACTCAGACGAGACACAGAACCCGAGGGCCCTGTCTGCTGAGAGACATTCTCTTCAACTCTCTTTGCCTTTTCTTGTCGGGATGGAGGCAAACGCTGCAGTCAAGAAGTCAGTGGTGATTTGGGAGTGCTCGTTTACCCTCTCTCCACCCAGTGCATCCTCGCAACCCACCACTCCTCACCCGCGGGAGCAATCACTCAGCCCAGGCCAGCCCCCCCCTACGCCAACCCTGCTAGTAATCACTCCTGCGCCCAACAGCACCCTTCTCAATCACGCTCACAACAAGAGAGAGAGAGACCGAGAGAGAGAAATAGAGACAGAGAGAGAGAAAGAGAGACAGAGAGAGAGAGAGAGAGAGACTGAGAGAGAGGGTTCCTGAGTGAAACGTTCTCCCCAGAAAATATTTATATTTAGCAGACCGGAGTTCTGAAATTAGACATTGTTAATGGGAGCAAACTAGTATGTCTTCATAACACTTCATACTTTTTGGGGGAGAACGTTTTCGAACGTGTGTGTGTTGTGTGTTGTGTGTTGTGTGTTGTGTGTTGTGTGTTGTGTGTTGTGTGTTGTGTGTTGTGTGTTGTGTGTTGTGCGTGTGTGTGTGAAAGAAGCTGGTTAGAGAGAGAGGGAGAAGGCAAAGCCGTTTGGGTTTGGTCAGTGGCTGAAGGTCAAACCCGGCAGGGAAGAAAGGGAGGGGGGGGGTCAATAGAGGTGAGGGGTGCAGCGGAATCACAGAATGGAGGGAGAGAGAGATGAAAGGCGAGAGTCATGGCTCCTCTATTCTCATTGGGGGCCTCCCTTTCTCTCTGTCCCTTCTCTTTGGCTGGTGGCTAGCGGGCCCTTTTTAGGGGATCCAGATCAAAAGGCCTTTGTTTGGAACGTCTCCGGTCATTGAAGGCAGAATTAATTACGGCTTTTTGTTCTTCTCCATTAAGCAGGCACTCAAAGTGCCTCCAATTGGACACTTGATGTCCGTTAGAACGCAGGAGCGGCTCCGTTTACTTTTGTAACCTTTTAGCGGGCCATTTGTCATATGCCTTAATGTGCGTAATCTGTAATCTGACCAGGCTTTTATCGCGCCGGAGATTAGCCACTGGTGAGGAGTTTAATTTGTCATCGTGTTCCACTCAACAATGCATGTGACGTGTGTGTGTACACACACACACACACACACACACACACAATAAGGGTCACTTTTCAAAGAATGTGTGCAGACGTCATACTTTATCTGATTCATGAGCAGTGCATCATTCTCACAGTGACTCAGACTGAAGTAAGTTTACTTCTGTTTGAACGCCTAACCTCGAGAGATTGATAGATACTTTATTAATCCTGAAAAAAATGTAGTCGAATCTTAACCATGGACTCAGGAGAACCATACTGTAAGATCGCAGCACTGTCCATGACTTCTGAGTTGGTCTGGGCAACATCAAAAGAACGTATAGGTGTCAGTCTCCCAGTGGCTCGACGCCTCAGACAGGAACAGTGGTTTTCTATCTTTCCCTCTCAAGATTTGACTTTTCATCTATCTTTCATGGACTCCTTGTCTCACTCGTTCTCTCTCTCTCTCTCTCTCTCTCTCTCTCTCTCTCTCTCTCTTTCTCTCTCTCTCTCCTGCCTTTCAGTATGCCAAACAGGTGGACTCCAGGTTTGGGGCGTACGTGGCCTGTGCCTCCCTCGTCTTCTTGTTTATCTGCTTCATTCAGATCGTCATCGTGCCACAGTAAGTGCAGGCTATCCAGAGTGTGCTCTTATCCACTCACTTGTCCTGTGGGTCTGTGCAAGGACAGGACGTCGGGCATCGACCAGAGAGATCGGTGTCCGTTTCACGTCTTGTCACTTGCAAGAGCATCACACAGTGTGACACACACACACGCACACACGCACACACACACACACACACACACACACACACACACACACACACACACACACACACACACACACACACACACACACAGAGACAGAGACAGACACAGACACAAACGCACACACACCCACCCACACACACACATATAGACACACACAGAGACAGAGACAGACACATACGCACACACCCACACACACACACACACACACACACATATAGACACACACACACACACACACACACCAAATAGCCAAACACACAACAATTTTTTATTTGATCACTTTGCGTCATTCTGTCACTCATGTTTGTCCACACTGTTACCTTGTCTGTACTGCTGTTCCAGTTCGAGCCTGATGATTGGGTTCTACGTGACCTGTCTGATCCTCCTGATGGTGGTCATGTTCATCTCCGCCATATACTCTTGTTTTGGGGTGAGTGAATTTGCACACATACTCTTGTTTTGGGGTGAGTGAGTTTGCACATACACAATTTGTTGTTTTGGGGTGAGTGAGTTTGCACACACAGTACACTGCAGCTGGTTGTTGGCATCTGCACTCCATACACCAACACAGACATATTTTTCCACCGCTCACAAAAGAACTGCTGCTGTTCTAGTAATTATAACCTGAGTGATCTGATTATTTGCACATAGTAATTATCACATCTGCAACCATATACAGTTGTGCATTGCTGAAGCGTTTTATGCAAGACCTGCAGCGACAGTACGAGGGGTCATTGAACCCCAGTGCACTCCCCCCTCCCCCACCAAACACACACACATATACACACACACACACACACTTCCCCGAAGAGATGATAATTGCTGAAGTGACAGTAAAAATGATGCTGAATGGGATCTGAATTGTGGCCATTGTGAGGATGGCTCCGTGCTTTGACAGTGTGAACACACTGCGACAGATCATCTGTGTGGGCTTGTGGGCTTCATTGACCGCCTTTCATTCAGCGCCCCAGGATGACTCACGCCACCGTGCAGAACAAAAAGGCAACCGAGAACGTCTTTGTCTGAAATGACAGGGTACCATTTACCTGCATCCCAGCGATAGTCAGAAGAGGGGGTTTGTCAAAACAGGGATCTCCAAGGCTCCTAGCTCGTGTAACTGACAGCTTAAAAAGTGCCATTAGTTAGGTAGTGTTTTTTGTCTTTTTTTTTGTGAGAAATTGAATACCATTATCGCCTCTTAATTTAATTTTGTCTTGTCATGTTTTTGTCTGAAATCTGAAATTACATTTTGGAAACATTCTCCATGAAATATGCTTAGATAAAGACATGTGTTTGTGGACCCGAAAGAAAACCTTTATGTACATTGCACCCATGATTTCAGGAAATACTGTCACGTTCACACATTTTTGGACAGGAACACAATTTATTGCGTCTGTACACCACCACAGTGGACCTGCAACCAAGCAATCAATGCAGGCATAAAGTGTCAACTTTCAGCTTTTATTCACAGGGTTGAACAAAAAGATCCCATTAACTGTTTGGGAATTGCAGTCAATTGTTTTTTTTATACATCGTTACTCCATTTTGAGGCTCAAATAATTGGACAAACAAATATAAATATTATTATAGTGATTATATTTAAGACTTGGAGGAAAATCTTTTGCAGTTAATCTGAGTTGCTGTTTTCGTTGTTGTTTATGAGATCTTCAGTACGAGAAAAGCAAGCTCGTTTGAGTTGTGTTGTCAGGGGACCGGCTTGGCCATTAGAGAATATTCCATTCATTTGCCTTGAGAAACTGTAGTAATTCTTTGTGTCATTATCTACCTGCATGGTGAAGCACCGTCCTATCAGTTGTGCAGACGTTGTCTGAATCTGAGCAGAGCGTATAGCTTCATATATACATATCAGAATTCATTCCTGCTACATATATCAGCAGTCACATCATCAATGCAGGCTTTTTTACGTTCTTACGTTTTCTCCTTCACTTGTACAGGGTCCCCGCGGGTCCTTAAAAAGTCTTGAAAAGTCGTATTTATTTTTTTGGATTTTCAAGGTCTTAAAATGTCTTGAATTCTAGAATTTCCGATGAGGAGGTCTTAAATTTCATGTCGTGCCAAGTCCGTTTCGTCAGCTTTGCGAATGTAGACACACTCAAATATTGTGGGTGTTACAATATAACAACACAGTAAAAAGTAGCGTATGCGTTCCTACAGACGGAGATAGTGTTTCAGAGTGGCAGATGCGAGCCAAGATTTTTAAGAATGCGACTGAAAAATATTCGAGGTTGCAATGGTGCACCTGACGCTTTTCGGGTGAGAGCATACATTTCTTTCGCCTGTTTTCATTGTAGACTATGCGTGCAACTTTACCAAACAATATAGAAGTACTGTAAACCTCCTCGGCTTGGCCCTCTCTCTTTCTCTCTCTCTCTCTCTCTCTCTCTCGTGCGTGCTCAATGGACACCCACCCCTCGACATGCCCATTTAATCCAAATAAAACATTCACAATCGTGAATAAAGCAATGACGACTAGCTAAATTATTATGAAATCCGGTTAGCAGCATGCTGCACATTTTATTAAAACTCTTGCATTCAAGTTGAGTGATCATCTCATCACCAATGTTTTCTAACTCCAAGACTAAAAGGACCTGTCCCAAGGAGAAAAACAGGCAGACAAAACAGAAATGTCAGTATATGGGAAGCAAAATAGGGGAGGCGGTGGGGGGGTTATTTAGTTTGAATGATTATATATATATATATAATGTGAATGATTTTTTAGCAAATATATTTATAAAAAATCATTCACATTATATGAAAGGAGTGCGATAAAAATGTGACCTTTTGCTGTTAGAAAGATATGCAATGAAAAATGTGGGTGCACCTACATTTTGTGCTGGTGCACCTGAAAAAAATGTTAGGCGCACCAGTGCAACCAACGCAAAAAGTTAGTCGGGAGCCTTGTCCATTTTTTAACTGTGTTTAACGTGTAATTTGCAACTTGATTTGTTTACACACTGTTTGTACGTTATTTACAGCAGTATTGTTGTAGTATTGAGAAGGCAGTTGCCTGACGTGCACTATTTGCACTGTCACTCAAATGCAAATGTGGTTTGGTAAACTGAACAGCCTAGAGCGTACTTTTTATATATATTTTTGCCGTGGTAATGGTCCTAATTTTTATTCTTAGAGGTCTTAAAAAGGTCTTAAAAGTCATTAAATTTGTTGATAAAAAATGTGCAGATACCCTGTTGTATCAACGCCTCTTCGGACCACATATGAAGAGCTCCAACGGACAGCTACCTAATACAAATGGTTGGAATAAACTCCAGACCATTTATCTGCTTTATAGGTCATGGAACAACAGAGAAAAAGACACAATTTGCCATGAAATTGCTTATCGGTCAACTGACCATTTCATTTTGAGCCTCAGGAATGGGGTGAAATACAGAAATGGCTGTAATTCCTAAGCAATGAATGCAATATGATTGTTCAACCCCTTAAAAAACTGTGCATTACTGTTCTACATCACCCTACATCTACATGACCACTAGTCATTCACAATACCTTGTGAGACACACATGGAGAGGTTGTTGTTGTTGTTTGTTTTATATTATAAGTATTGGTTTTTGTCTGTTTTACATGTTTGTCATCTCTTCTTGTTTGTGTAATGTGTTTGTGTTACTGGTGTGCACGTTTATAGCATTGGTTTGTTTGTTTAATCTGTTCACATGGATTATTGCATGTTTGTTTTTCTGCGCCGTCACCACCCCTCTCTCCACCCCTCTCTCCACCCCACCCCTCTCTCCACCCCTCTCCCCACCGTCTCCAGGTTTTCCCAGTGCCTCTGCAGACGATGTCCAAGCGCATCGTCCAGTCCCGGCTGAACAGCAGTCTAGTGGGCGTCTTCACCATCATCCTGGTGTTCCTCTCCGCCTTCATCAACGTCGTGAGTCACGGCAGCTCCTCCAGCTTTTTTTTTTTTTTCTTCTCTTGTTTGTGCGTTGCGTATGCAAACAGACAGCTGACTAATCACCAACTTGTGGGCCCCCCCAAAGACAACACGCTGCTCAATATGTTTGTGTTGATCCTCACAGTAATCACCATACTGACAATTATCTTGTACTTGAGGCCAAGCAGAGAGGAGAGGGAGGTTCATTTAAATTCCGTGGGTGCCGAGTGTTCCGCAAAGAACAGATGTTCGATGGTGTTGGCACTGGCGTTCTTTATGACAGCGCTGTCATCATTTTGACCAAGGAGGAAAATCAAACCAGTTCCATCAAGCCTCATATTACTGAATGTCTTTACATAACGGTCCCCACTGACATTAGCTTTGTGTCAGCTTTGACCTTTTGACCTTCCTTGACATCTCTCTCTCTCTCTCTCTCTCGCTTGCGCATTCTTTCTCTCTATCTCTCTCCATATCTATCTATCTATCTATCTATCGCTCCCTCTCCCTTTCTTTTTTTCTCCCTCTATCTCTCTGTCTCTCTCTCTCTCTCTCTCTATCTATCTATCTATCTATCTTGCTCCCTCTTCCTTTCTTTTTTTCTCTATCTCTCTCTCTCTCTCTATCTATCTATCTCTCTCTCTCTCTCTCTCTCTCCCCTCCCTCAGTTCACCTGTAGTACGGCCAACCTGAGGATGTGCCTGGGTCGGGAGTTCAACGTGACCCCCAGCAGTGTGAACGCGTGCCACGTGCGGCGCTCGGCCTTCAACTACTCCCTGGGCACGCTGGAGGGCT
This sequence comes from Sardina pilchardus, assembly GCF_963854185.1. Taxonomy (NCBI): domain Eukaryota; kingdom Metazoa; phylum Chordata; class Actinopteri; order Clupeiformes; family Clupeidae; genus Sardina; species Sardina pilchardus. The sequence goes on from NC_084997.1 coordinate 16,533,140, forward strand.
TCTGCAGCAGCGGCGCGCCCAACTGCAACTTCCCCGAGGTACAGTAGCCTACTGCAGGGTTGGGCTGGAGGTACAGTACTGGAGGTACAGCACTGTAGGGTTGGGCTGGAGGTACAGTACTGCAGGGTTGGGCTGGAGGTACAGTACTGCAGGGTTGGGCTGGAGGTACAGTACTGTAGGGTTGGGCTGGAGGTACAGCACTGTAGGGTTGGGCTGGAGGTACAGCACTGTAGGGTTGGGCTGGAGGTACAGCACTGTAGGGTTGGGCTGGAGGTACAGCACTGCAGGGTTGGGCTGGGCCTGGCTGACGCTGGGCTGGGGTTGGCTGGGGTTTTAGGAAGTTCAAATAGGGGCTTGGGAGTTGAAATAGGACAATTGAAAGTGTTTCACCATGCTGATTAAATATTAAGCCACCCCCTTTCTCACTCATGTCTCCCCACTGCCACCTCTTTACCTGCCATCTCTTCTATACTTTCTCTCTCTTCATCTCGCTCACTCAATCTCTCTCTTTCTCTCTTCCCCACTGCCCCCCCCCAACCACTGTGTGTGTCTCTCTCTCTCCCTCTCTGCTCTCCTCTCTACTTCTCTCTTTTTTCTCTCTCTCTCCCTTGGGTTTTTTGTAATTTTATGTAAGTTGTTTCTCTGGTTATTGGTTTATTCAGTGGGGTTGTATTTTGTTGGTGGGGGTTTGGTGGCTGGTTTTATTGCTGCTTGGTTTCCTTTGACTGACTTTAGAGGTTCCTTTATTGACAAAGTCTCTCCTTCTCTCTCTCTTTCTCTTTCTCTCTCTCACTCTCCCTCTCTCTCCCTCCCTCTCTCTCTCTTCCTCTCTCTCCTCTGTGCAGTACTTCTCGTCGTGCGTGCTGCTGAGCCTGCTGGCCTGCTCCGTGTTCCTGCAGGTGAGCAGCCTTGGGAAGCTCTTCCTCATGCTCTTCATCGAGGTGCTCTACGTGCTCATCCTGGAGGTGCCCGAGGTCACCCTCTTCGACAACGTGGACCTGCTGGTCATGGCCAACGCCATGTGAGTCACATCCCCAACACCGCCCCCCACCCCCCAACACCGCCGCATGTCAATCAAGCATATAGACATAATCTACACAGTGTTTTTCGAGCACCATCACAGAGTCGAGACTGAATATCTATGTATTTCTAACATCTTCTAGATAACTGCTCCGATAAGACATGGGAAAGCACACGTATATAACAGTGCTAATACTTTCTTGAACTTGATAGATATTAAAAGTTCAAATTGTGTTTATGGCCTACAGCTTTTAACATGTCATCTATTGACTTGGTTATTAGTTGTCAGATTTTGTCAAATACAGTGTCAATCCATCTGTGAAATTCTATAAAAAAATGTAATGTTTTTAGATTTTTTTTACGAGCCATTTCAAACATACAGACTATTTCAAAAAGGGTGACCTTCATGGCTTTATGACTAAGTGCTTTAATGAGTGGACTTGACACAGTATTTAAGGACTTTGTCTTGAATAAGGATGTGCCCTTGGATTATTAATCTTGCTGAGTCATGTTTTTTAAAGCAATATCTATTTGAACAGCGGCTGCATGGAAATGACTGAGTGGGCTTAGCCACAGCTGACCTCAGACTCTAACCGCCACAGACCCACTCAGTCCCTCTGGCACTCGCAGCCTGAGTGGAGGGATATGGATGGCTAGTTTCGCTTCGAGACGCGCATTCATTTATTTAAGGGATGCGCGCCGCGCAGCCAACGCTCAGTTCAATTCAATTTCAGTTTTTAAGGTTCAGCAGTGCATTAGCCCTGCTCGTAATGAATGTCCCTTCTGAATATGGATTTGGCTGCTCGTGTCGTTGCGTCTCTTGTGATGAAGCACTTGCTATTGCTTCCCATCTCGAACCCTCTCTGAAGCGTTACTTCCTCTCTTTTGTTTTTCTCTCTCAACAGTCAGCACATCAATGGAACAAGGTAAGCCACAATCAGACTCTACCGTATGCCAGTAAGATAAATTAAAGTCGAGGAAGGCATTGTGTTTCTCCTTCAGCAATTCAATATGGTGCCTGTGGCATATGACTAAATCTCTCACTGTATTACTCTTTTGTTGGGATGAGTTACCTCTGAGAAATAACAGTCTGCTGTCAAAAGCATAGTGTTACTGTATATTCATTTCAGGGCATTGTGCTGTGCTGTGCTGTGCTGTGCTGTTGATGTAATTGAACTCAATTGAACTGGCTATTGCTGGCTTTTTTTGTGGTTTTAAAGGCTGTGTTTCTTTGGCAGTTGTGTGATGGACTCCAAGGTGCCGCTGAAGATTGTGACTCCGGTGGTCATCACCGTGTTTGTGCTGGCCCTTTACCTCCACGCTCAACAGGTGGAGTCCACAGCCAGACTGGACTTCCTGTGGAAGCTGCAGGTGTGTGTGTGTGTGTGTGTGTGTCTGTGTCATGTGGGACCTCACCACACCTAATTGACTAATTTCTCTCAACTATTTCCAAATTTGCATGACCTTACTTTACGCCTGCCAGTTGTGTTCTCTGACACCGTGATGGACAGATTAGCCACACAAAGACCAGGGCTTTGTAGTCGCCTTTTGAAACGGCTTCTCCGCAATCTGCACGGCCCCCCAAATAAAGTCTGCACTTATCAAACACCAGTCCTGGCATTCGCATAATTGAATTGTGAGCTCAAGGCAAATCAAATCAGGAACCCAAAGTAAAAACCATATTACTGTTTATGGAATTAGCGGAGGCTAGTGGCTGATGGTAAGTAAGGAACAAGGGGGGAAGCCCCGAGTCTAAAGGAGAGGAGAATGTCTGCCAATCGAATCAGCCAGACCCGCCGAGGTACCATCCAACGCTTAATCCAATCAGGACTCCTCAGTGTGGTCGACTGTATTTCAGGCCCTCGAAATAGCGTAATTGTATATTGTTGCACAGATCGAGCAAAGCTTGATGAATTGCTCCATTTGGAAACCTGGTCAGCGGCAGTCTATTTTCATTCACCTTCATGTTCTACAAAGAGCTCTTTTGAACAGATCTCTTTATTGATCAGTGAAATGTGATATTAACTTTTATCACATTAGTTAGGAATTCAACACGAAATGGATACTTGGCCACGTCCAGTGACGGCCTTCATTGATTAAATAATGAGGATCAGATATGCCCGGTAGCACATCTACTGCATGTAAAACTGTGGCCAGTATCTCAGTTGTCTGTTGGCAGGTTTTCAGTGCTGTCACTGTCACAACTCCTCCCATGAGTGTGGCTGATTTGACCCATCTCCCCAATCCATTTTATGAATGCATGGCCATTTCTCAGAGCCAAAATGGCTTCCCTTCCAATCATTCCCGACTGTTATTTACCTGTGTGTGTGCGTGTGTGTGTGTGTGCATGTGTGCGTGTACGTGTGTGATGAACATCACATCTCCTCTCATAGCACTACTACAGACAAATACACTCATTGATGCACTTATTGTGGTTTTTGATTTGTTGTTAGAAATGCTCTTAAAAGCTTAAATGTTTTATCATGTTGTAAGTCGCTTTGGTTAAAAAGCATCAGCAAAATCTTAATGTTATGTAATGTAATGTAATAATGTAATATAATGTAATGAACAACACGAGTGACATTTGTGACTGCACCCCTCCTCCCCCTCCCAGGCCACAGAGGAGAAAGAGGAGATGGAGGAGCTGCAGGCCTACAACCGGCGCCTCCTGCACAACATCCTGCCCAAGGACGTGGCGGCGCACTTCCTCCAGCGGGAGCGGCGCAACGACGAGCTCTACTACCAGTCGTGCGAGTGCGTCGCCGTCATGTTCGCCTCCATCAGCAACTTCTCCGAGTTCTACGTGGAGCTCGAGGCCAACAACGAGGGCGTCGAGTGCCTGAGGCTGCTCAACGAGATCATCGCCGACTTTGACGAGGTACTGTGCGCACGTCTCCTCGCGTGAAAAATCGCTTTTCGAAAACCTTACAGTCTCTGTCTAGACAAAGTCTATTTATCCTCTGAATCGGTCTGTCTATCCGTTTCCCTTCGCTATCTCTGACTTTGAGGTAAAGGATGAAGTTTATCTTCATAAAATATCCTCGGCTTTAATGAGCTGAAATTTGAAGTCCAGGAGAATTAGGTCATCATGACTTTGATCAGTGAGGATATTGCTGAGCAGCAATTACAGGCAAACACCCAGACCCTCCAGAGAGGCGTCTGTGTTCTGTTATTAGTGATGAGCGCCGAGCACTATCTCTCTCTCTCTCTCTCTTACTCCTATCTGGCTCCCTTCCTCCCACTCAAGTGTACAGTGTTCTGTCAGGCTGGGCAAGAGCGGTATGTCTTGGTTCATTTCATGGTGCATCAGGTCAAGTTGGTCATCCTAAAATCTTACAAGTAGATAGACATGTATATGAATGTGTTGGAGATAAGAACTGTGGTAAGGTAGTTTCCGTTACTGACTCTAGAATGCTTGTGTTGAACTGCTCTCTCTTGCCCTCTCTCTCTCTTTCCCTCTCTCTCTCTCTCTTTCTCTCTTTCTCTCTCTCTCTCGTCCTCACAGATCATCAGCGAAGACCGGTTCCGTCAGCTGGAGAAGATCAAGACCATCGGCAGCACGTACATGGCCGCCTCTGGCCTCAACGACTCCACGTACGACAAGGCGGGCCGCTCGCACATCCGCGCCCTGGCCGACTACGCCATGCGCCTCATGGAGCAGATGAAGCACATCAACGAGCACTCCTTCAACAACTTCAAGATGAAGATCGGTATGCTGACGCCGCTGCTTCAGGATAAACGTCACCATAAAACGATTCACCTGTTTTACCGTAATTTCCCGACTATTAGCCGCGGCTTATACATTGATTTTGCAAAACTTCTTCCGCTATGAGGTTAATACAGGGGGCAGTTAATATGGTGTTAATATGGTTTTACTTCTTTAAACTTGCATAAAACACTGTGCTGCGGCTTATACACAATGCGGCTTATATGAGGGAAATTACTGTAGCTGCTTGAGAAGGTTTCCTGAGTTAACTCATGGGCTGTAGACAAGAATGCAGGGCTTTTGGTTTGTGACCCCTGTACTTGTCAGGGCATCTGCATCTTACCTGTAGTTGGTCGAACACTGTCCTCCTGCTTATTTGAATTGCAGTCAAGTACAGTAAATATCCACTGAAATTACGTGGAAAACAAAATATAAAAAAAAACGATGAAAATGATTTTCATTATCACTTTCAGTTATGAGTATGTGGGTCCATTAACATATGAACACAGTGTAGCAGTTTGTGTATACTTTCTTGTCTGTGTCTGTGTCTGTGTGTGTCTGTGTCTGTGTCTGTGTCTGTGTCTGTGTCTGTGTCTGTGTCTGTGTGTGTGTGTGTGTGTGTGTGTATTGTGTATGTGTGTATGAGCCCTAAGTATCACTGTGTCCCCCCCCCCAGGTCTCAACATGGGGCCCGTGGTGGCAGGGGTCATCGGGGCACGGAAGCCTCAGTACGACATCTGGGGGAACACGGTGAACGTGGCCAGCCGGATGGACAGCACAGGTGTGCCAGAGAGGATCCAGGTGAGATCGAACAAACATATTAACACGCATGAGTGTAATCTTAGTATTAAGATTACATATTTGTATCAGGTTTAACACATCATTGGCCACACATTACACTAAGCATGTTTATTGCAGTGTACTACATATTTTAAGTATTAGTATATCAGTATATTAGTACGTAACACGGGCACATACACAGTATTGCATGCATTGTACCTTCGGACATTTGGTTCATGGTCCACTTCCCTGGAGAGAAATTGTCCCCACCCATGGATAGAACAGTGTCATACTAGTAACAAATAGCAGCTGTGGTGAAATCTTGCTGGCTGTGTGCTGACTGTGTCTTTAGTTGTAGGCTTGGAGTAGAAGGGCACCTCAGTTCTCACTTGCCCTCTCCCTCTGTCCCTCTTCCTCTCCCTCTGTCCCTCTTCCTCTCCCTCTCCCTCTGTCTCTCTTCCTCTTCCGCTCTCTCCCTCCCTTTCTCCCTCTCCCTCTTCCGCTCTCCCTTTCTCCCTCTCCCTCTCCCTCTTGTCCCTCAGGTGACTACTGACCTGTACCAGGTCCTGAACTCCTACAACTACGTCCTTGAGCACCGGGGGGTCGTGAAGGTCAAGGGCAAAGGAGAAATGACAACTTACTTCTTGAACGGCGGGCCCAGCAGCAGTTAACACCCCTGACTCCCCCCTCCCCCAGACGCAGCGACAGAGGCCGAGGAAACAGTTACTCTGAGGGGGGGTGGAGAGGAGAGGAAGAGGAAGATTAGTGGAAGAGGAGTAGAGGAGGAGGAGGGGGAGAGGTGGGAAGGTGGACAGACAATGTTTGTGTGCAGCTGAACCAGCAGTAGACCTACAGGACACTTCAGCCTGACACTCTTCTGTCTCCTATGTGTATTGTTATCAAACAGCCCCCCCCCCCAGCCTCCTAATCTGTTGGGGGCTCTCTGCTTGGTTGGAATGCTGTGGAGCCTTGACACCCCCACCCCACACGCCTGACTCCTTCTGAAAGGACCGGAGGACCTCCACAACACGGTGGCCTTTTCAGGGGTGCGCAGCAAAACACCAAAAGAGGCCAAAGAAGCGCCAACCTGCTGGACCAGAGACTTGAAAGCCGGAGTCCAAAATGTCTGTTTTCCTTTAACTTGAGTGCAACAGATCCTCGAACTCAGAAGTGGTCTTTTCTCTCCTCTTCCCTTCACTCTCTCTTCTCTTCTCTTCCTTTCACTCTCTCTCTCTCTCTCTCTCTCTCTCTATCTCTCTCTCCGCCCTGATGAGGGTCAGAGGGGCTGTGGTCACTGTGACTCACGCCTCTCGTTAAGGTCCAGGAGCTCTCCATAGCCTGGCACAAGGACCCTGAACTGTGTATACGTGTAACACACTTCAGCTGTTTTATGCGTATATCTTAAATCCTTGATTTGAGCCAGTGTGTGCTTCACATTGTCCTTTGAAACACCATCGAGTGGTACAGATGTGGCGGTGGTGTCAAACACTGGGTGAACTGTAACATGGCTTCCAGGCCAGCCAAGACCCGTGGCACCGCCAACCCTTTACTGCAGAGGTTCTCCAACTCTACCTGGGAGGCTACCAGGCTCGCCTGATGTAAGAAAACAAGAGCTCACAGTGTTATCTGTCTGGGTACTTGAATGAACAGATTGAGACTGTGTGTGTGTGTGTGTGTTTGTGTGTGCGTGTGTGCGCGTGTGCGCGTGCATGCGCACGCATGTGTGTATGCACATGTGATTGTGTGTGTGTGTGTTCGTATGTAATATACACGTGTATTTACACGTTCGTCCCATCTCCCCATGCCCAGATACTCACACACAGTCCCACTGATGTCCGTTTAAACTGAAGACACTTTCAATGACAGAGAGAAAGTCCAAGTAAGGGTCTTTTGTATTTATGACATTTTTGTATTTTGACTCAAAATACCAAACCTTCAAATATTTTAGATTCTATATTTTCTACATTGATAAGAGAGCAGGCGTGAAAGAGAAATCTATGGACGCCAATTATGTGTATTGAGATGTATATAGCTGATGGAAATGTAATTACGAGCGTGCACATTTTTACACTCACTGCAACACAAGAGAACCACATGGCGCTAGTGCGTTGAAAACCATGTAGCTCCAAGAATCACATGGTCACCACTCTCAGTCTGAGAAGGCTTGTCCGAATACCCCCTTACCACTCCTTTTTTTATACCTACTACACAGGAAGAGGTTAGCTTCTCCTAACCCTAACCCCCCTGAGGTACACTAGGACAGGATTACTGAGAAACGTAAGTTCATGAAGGTTAAATCAAACAGTGTTAAACATTTTAAAAGGCCTTTTAAGGTTGTCAGCTAAGGTTGTCAGCTAGCTTGCTAGCCTGTTCAGAACGTGACACAGTGGTGTGAATTGCTGTGGAGAAGGTTGTGTACCGTAATAGTTTGTGATATCCGAAGTCACGGAGATGATGTCTTTCAGGAGCCTCAGAGCCATTCCCTTTGCACTGCACTTCTGACAACCCCTGAGCCAACATCATCCCTCCCAAACCCTTACCCCCCCACCCCCAACTTAATCAGATGGTACGACCCAATGAATGTCCATAGACTATTCTCCAATGAGGCCTTTGTAATTGTAGGTGTAGTGAGTGGTTGCATTTGCCACTGTATATCAATGCCAAGTGGACTTGTGGGAGAGCCACAAGCACCAATGACCTGCTGTTTAGTTCTTCTTAATGTACCTGTTTTCTGGAAACACTTCAGCGAGCGCTGGTGTTGTCACGTTGAAAAAAAAATGCTATTTCAGGTTTCTTACAACACCTTCCTTCCAATAGTTTTTTCTCTCTCTCTTCTGCTTAACCAGCGACTGTAGAATGAGCCGTGTTTTATGAGTGCAGTCTTGAAATAGATATTGCCTTGCTTTTTTGGACCAAGTCTATGGCCAATGTTGTACCTTTTAGAGGGAAAACCTATACGGACATCAAGCAAAAGGCTTCCAAGAAACACTGTAGTTACTCCGAAATATAATCAGGAACACTTTCTGACAGTTTAGTTAAATAAACTCGCCATTTTTTTTTTTTTAAACAGCAGAGTTTGGAATTTAGAACTGTTTTGACTCAAGATCTGTCTAGTCCCATTTCTGTGCTTTAAAACGCAATTCCATTTAAGGTAGTGGTACTTATGTTTACATTTTTTTTTCTGTGTGGAAGAAAAACTACATATTTATCAACCCCTTCCACTCAAACTAAAATTACTATGGTAGCCTGTAAGGCCATCCAACTGGTTAAAGAGAGGGAAAATCGGGTGAGTGCAAATCCCTGCAGTTAAAAACTTTGGGTTGTCTTCTGCTTCTCTATCATGTTCAACACTATTCTGTTTTTTTTACATTCAAATAAACCACTACAATGTTCAACTTACTCTTGTCTCATTTTGAAGTGGCATCACGTGAAAAAATAATAAAATCAACTGGCACCCAGGTTCATTTAAAAAAAAAACTTTGTTTCTGTGGGATCACACCATCCTTTAGCCATTCACATTTCAGCTGATAAAAGAATTGACTCCAGCTGGAACGCACAACGGTGGCCGCATGTCACAACATGTCAGAGTAAACCACTTAAATGGAAACCCCTTCTATTGGAGCCATCTAAACATTTACTTGATATATTTTGACTGATATTTAGCAGACACCATCCAAAGAGGCACATATAGTTCATGTTAGCGCTGTTCGAACCACCATACCCTGTGGTGCACCAGCATTGTCTCTGGGTAAAACATCTTTTGGAGGAGTCCCTGTATTTGCTATAGACCATCACTATTTCATTCAAAACCTTACCACTTGAGATGCTGTCCCTAAGTCCTTGCCTTTCATGGATTGATGAATGTAGGTTGTAGTACCCACAGCATCCAGAAGGGGGCAGGAGAGCACTTCACACAGGGAAATTAAAAAAAGATGAACCCCAATAACGAAGCAGAAACCTCTACAGAAAGAGAAGCTGGCAAGGGCCCAATGAGGAGCACCAGTCCTGCTGAGCAGTCACCACTCGGGCATGGCCTGCTCACGCATCCTTCAGGCACTGGCAATGTCTTCCAAGTGAGGATACTGCTTAGGCCTACATACTAATGAGTATCACTACGAGAGTGGCCTTAGTCATTCTATGGTGTCTGTGTCGTGGATGGAATACGATGAACACTCTGCTGGTGGAGGAGATTTCCATATCCGTGCCAGGAATGATCTATTTGCAAAGTCTATAAATTAAGTCTAACGTCACATCTACTGCCTTCACCATTTCCCTACCAATGCCTGAACCCCCAGCCTCATCATCAACCTCCTGCATGCCAATATGACTGTCCCTGCCAGTCACTACTTGGAAAACCAAGTTTTTATTTTTTAGTTTGCTCTTGTCAGCTTGTACGCATCACCCCGACATGCACCAAAACTTGAACCTTGAAGAACTCAAATTATGTCTGACTTGTGTGGGAATAGTCAAAACAACACAAGAGTTGAAGTATTTGATTCTTTTTAAGGAAAATAGCGTGCATGATAATCGGCATCACAACAATCAAAATGTCTTGACTGCAAATGTGTCTGGAAATGTGCCAGACTTTCCCCAGAGCTGATCAAAGCTTTCTCACAGAATAATTTAGGGGGGGGGGGGGGGGGGGGGTATACAGTTATTTTCCAAGTTGTGTATTTGACCCGTGTTGATGATCACCAGATTTCTTTTCTTCCCAGAGTCTGATAACATAAATGTGACGCTTAACAATCAATGGCTGTGCGACAGCCCCAGCCAATTTTGATATCACACCAGCTGTTAGATGTGCAGCCCAATGCTTTTTATCTGATGTTGTGATTGTTCCAAGTCGTTGCACCCTATTTGTCTTGCCTCTCTAGCGAATACACAGGACACCACACCCAGAAAAGTTCAGAGGCTTCTGTTCGTTTATGTTTACAGGTTGTCTTGAACAGACAGCATATACTCATGAGACATTATCATCCAGCTGACCAAAAACAACAAACAATGGAAAATAAAACAAAAAAACATAAATACGTAGCCTAACACAATGGGTTGAAGACGTAACAGTTTGTCAGCAGACAATTTGGAACCGTAACCTGCAGCGCCCCAAGCATCATGAAAAGGCGCCTTGATCAGGCGCGGGAAAGGGCTGCTTCTCCTGTAAAATAACAGTGCTGCTGCAAAACATCAGACCATCACGCCACACCTTGGATGAGCATCAAAGAGCGAGGAGAGAGATATCCATCAAGTGTGTGTGTGTGTGTGTGTGTGTGTGTGTGTGTGTGTAAAAACGGACAATGGCAATGCGGAGGTCTTCTTGCAGAGCAGGAGCGTACCAGAGACAGCTGCATGACATACGGCGTGTATTAAAAAGGAAAGTGTCCTGGCTAAAGCCTAATGTGCTTCTAGGGGGCCACTGCGTGTTGAGGGATGGCCAAAAGCTTGCATATCCACCTCTACATCTCAGCGCCGTGTTTAGTCTGCTGGTGTGAGAATGAAGGCATGGCGGCAGCGTTGGCAGCCTTGTCCCAATATTCCACGGATTAAATAGCATTTTTTCTTTTCTGAAGTTGCATTATTTTCTCCCAAATCATCTAATCAAAAATCTCAGTCTAAAAAAAAGAGATGTCTACCTAACAGCAAATTAAACACCATCACAAAAAAATATAAATAGCTACCATGTGATTGTTTCGTTGATTTGGAGTATTCCGTGCATCTAATGAGGCCGTTATGTCCCTAGGGAAAACCCCAAGCTCTTGACCAACCATCAGCACAGACTGACTAACTGAGTGTTGACCAACCAATCAACAACCAGACTCTCCAACTTGAGCACACTATTCTGGATGTTAAACCCCCCCTCCCCCGGCAACAGAAACAGACAGAGAGACAGATAGGCTATTTTAATCTGACATCCACCCCAGCTCCTCTGTCGGCCATCTTGGTGAGGAGCTGAAGCGGAACATGCTAAATGCCCTGGAGGCAATTTTTTTTTTGAACCACGGGGGCTTTTGCCCTGCCCTGCTTGCGTAGGGAAGCTTAGCGCACACACACACACGGCTTTAGCTTAACCTCCAGGGCTTCTGTGGATCCCCAGTCCAGTTCACCCAGGGAGGGGGGCAAGAAAGTCTTCCTCTACGTCCCCCATCCCCCCTCCCACTTCCTGTCTTTAGACAGTCCGGTCGCTTAGAGGCGCTCCCCCGGCTTGTGTGTGCGTGCGTGCGAGAGTGTGGAGAGAGAGTGTGTGTGTGTCTGGCGAGGCGGCGCGGCGTGGCGCAGCGCGTACGTGTGTGTGTGAGTGTGCAGGGGACAGAGAGGAATGCGTCTGGTCAGACGTTGTAGTCGGGGGCCTTGCCCTGGGGCAGTCGCAGGCGGATCTGCAGCGTGATGAAGGCTCCCACCGTCACGTGGAAGAGGATCTGCCACACGTTGCGCAGCTCGTACAGGTACATGTTGCAGAGGCAGATGAGGGCGAAGGCCAGGAAGGACTTGATGTTCCTCCACACCGAGTAGTAGGCAAACAGGTAACACTGCACAGGGGGGCGGCAGAACAGGACATACAGGTCACACAGGGGGGCAAAGGCAGGGAACCACAGAATATTGAACCAGCACAGGAGGCCATAGGTTACATAACTATGAACTGTATCACACACACACACACGCGCACACACACACGACATGATATACGTCATGTTCATGTCCATTCAACATGAGGCAAGAGGCCACAACGTTTTCAGTTATTGACTGTTCCGTGGATTTACACTCACACACAGGACATGTGTTTATGACAAGATGCACTTTTCTCAGCAATCAGCTATGTAATCACACACACAAACACACACACACACACACACACAACGAGAATGTGGAGCTCCAGACACAAAACATCTGGCCAGCTCCGTTCCTCAGATGGCGGCGCGCGGCGTGTGGCGTTAGTGAGATCGGAGCGTCTGCGCTTCTCCACGAGACGCCACAATGGCTCCGCACCAGCTGACGTAACGCAAACACTGGGCCCCGTCTCGCCTCCTCCAATCTGTCGCCGTAACGACCCAATCTGGCCGACAGAGAGGCATATCCTTAGACTCAGCACAATTTCGCCAACAGCCTGTGGCCTAACGGCCAGTGTGCTATAAATACTAATCTTTTAAATTAGATGGGCCGCACTGACTTTAATACCGATCAGCAAAACAGACACTCTGGGAGACTGCGAGGTGAACAGTTGGCATTGTGCGGCTCAGAGAGAGAGAGAGAGGAGCCAACGCAAGAGCATTTAACGGGGAGTAATTTGTTTGTCATTACGCAAACATTCCCTTAATATCTGTTTAATAATCAACTAAAAGGCACTTATGTGGCACATTTTGAGTGGAAAACTGGAGTTCAATCTGTAGAGGAGCCAGAGTCGGGGGGTTCTTCATTAGTGTCATCCCGGGGAAGTCATAACGATGAGAAATGCGTGCAGAGCTCAGACTGAAGGCGTGAACCGACACGAAGGGAAAGAGAGAAGGGGAGAGAGGTAAGGAAAGAGAGAGAGAGTGATACAGAAGAGAGGAGGAAGAGGAGGAAAAAAACAAGGGAGACACATGAAAAAAGAAGAGATGAATGAAGTGGCACACAGCCAGGCTGATAGGAAGTTAGTCAGCCAATGACAGACAGCGACCCCCTCTCCCCTCCTCTCCCCACCGCAGCCATCTCTCACCTGATACAGACAGGCCGCCGTCCCGAGGAAGAAGGCAATCACGTAATTAAAGTCCTCATCCTCGTTCTGCATACAGGGGTGGAATACAGGGAGAGGGAGAGAGAGAGGGAGAGGGAGAGAGAGAGGAAGAGGGAGAGAGAGAGAGAGGGAGAGAGAAAGAAACATCTACGTCAGAAACACACACATTAGGAATGAGAGCAGGCGAGGAGAGTAATGTGAAAGCACAGAGATAAATTAGGCTACAGTACGTAGCCCGAGGCTACACAAGCACACTGGTGTGGTTAGCACCTTAGTGCTGCAATGCGGAACAATTCCATATGTGCAAAGCAGGAATTAAGAGAGCCCTCGCGAGTCTCTAGAGCAAGACATCAGAGGTGTTAGGTTAGAGTTTTTAAAGTCTGTGTTTACCGTGGCGTATACGTGGGGTAAATACATTTTAAACACATTAAGCTTCATACCATTACATTCAGTCACTGAGTCGCAACAGATACTTAGATATTATCTTAGAAAAGATCCCAGAAAAGATCCTAGAAAAGATCTTAGAAACGCTCTAGAATCTTTGCTTTTCAGTTCATGAAAGGGCTTTTCATTGGATCCTGGGATTTGAACCAGTTGTGTGTCCAACACAACACGTCTTCCCCTGTGGCTGCTGTCTTTAGACTTTGCCAGACACATCCTCACTTTATCACTTGAGCAGACAAATAAATGGCCCTACATGGGTAGAGGGGTCTTCAGCCAAAAGACACTCTCAGCCAGTGTGGAATGCATGCTGGGAAGTTTCCCTATTCCCTATAAAATGTCCAAAATAACCTAGAAATGGCAACGGATTATTTGAAGGCATCTGTTACATGCCTATGTTATACGCCTAATATGATACGCCTTTGGTATCTGTTATACGCCTATGTGTTATACACCTATGCTGTTACACGCCTATGTTATACACCTATGCTACAGTATCTGTTACACGCCTATATGTTACACACCTATGATATGTTATACACTTATCCTATCTCTTATATGCTTACATGTAGCAAACCAGTTAGCGTCGGCAGCGTTCTGGTCATAGCACAATGTACTGTACCACAGGTGGCCTCAGGATTAAATGGAAAGTCAATGGAAGAGTGCCGTAGAATGGCTGTGTTCAAGAACACTGTAATGGTACGGAGCTCCCCGCGGTCCCCTTAAAGGCTGCGTGGCTGGCGTATGTTACGTTAAATCTTGTATTATTGCGTTATTATTGTATTATTGCTGCGTGGCTGGCCTGGCCCCTACTGTACCTGTAGGATGCTCTCGATGGCGTGGACCCCGCGCAGCAGGTTGAGCCCGGTGCAGAGCAGACTCAGCACGCACGACACCACCCCCGCCAACGTCACCGGCTCCAGCATCTGGTGGGGCGCTGAGGGGGGGAGAGACCACACAGAGGGGCGCGTGAGTAGGAGAGAGTGAGAGAGAGAGAGAGAGAGTGTGTGTGTTTGAGAGAGTGAAAGAGTGTGTGTATGTGTGAGTGAGTGAGTGAGAGAAAGAAAGAGTGAGTGAGTGAGTGACAGAGAGAGTGACAGAAAGAGAGAGGATGAGAGTGAGAGTGACCGAGAAAGAGAGGCTAACAGAAGGGAAAGAGAGAGAGAGAAAGAGAGGGGGAGAGAGTGAGTGAGACTGAGTGGGAGTGAGTGAGAAAGAGAGACGGAGAAAGATTTTGGTTGCTATTACAGGCGAATGCTTAAACATTATCAGGAGAGACTGCCGAGCCTCCTCATGTTTCTAATGCCTAAATCTCTGGGATTTGACAAATTCTGATAGAGAGACATTCACATTCAAATCAAATGAGTGGAGGCCCCGTGTTGTGATTTAGCCTCTAGCTGTGAACTGTCTCCTATGCAAATCAAACTAGATAAAAGTACCTCCAATCAATCAAAGTGACTGTAATGTAATGTAGTGTAAGCCCTATGTCGAGTGATTTAACCAACCAATGGATTTCTAAAAGCAACGCGAGTCCCATCGGGGCTGAGGTGATGTATTATAATCTCAACAGTGAGGTTTTATTTAGAACTATGTCGCAGGGCTGTACAGTCCTACATCTAACATATACATATAATATATAAAAACAGTCTGTGCTATGGATGATTTACCAGCTTGGCATCAGTGACACCTTATATAAAATGCTATCAGATGAAGTGTTTGTAACTACATACCGAGACTAGAGATATCTTGTGAACTGTGCTACTAAACTATCAACCTCTATATCACCAGTGCTATGAGCTAAAGAAAGTTAGCGTACCATCCTTTTGATCAGGACTTGCCCTCGACCAACAGCTCTTTCATTTGATCATCTCTTCATTCTGCCTACCTTCCCTTTCCGCGCGTGTCTTTTACTGACCATATTGATTAGGCCAGATCGATATGTTAACGCCAAACAAGCAGAGAGAGCAAAGGGTAGTCTTCTTTATGATCTATAAATGTTTACCACGAAAATACGGCGTACTGTCTGGTTAAGCTCACAAGATTCTATTTTTCTTTAACCCCCACCCCCCAAAAAAAGAAGAAGAAGAAAAAGAAGAAAACATTAAAGCGGGTCCAAGCTTCTTTCATCTTTGTCGACTAGGGATTACTTCAAACCTTCAATGTAAGGAACTTAATAAGGAATCTCAGGTGTGAAGCCTTTGATTCTCTCAGTGCGCGGACCGATACAGAGGGGAAACATGCTAACCCCAGCACAACAGCGCATCTGGAGACAGACACAGACACAGACACAGACACACACACACACACACACACACACACACACGTTCGCCTTTGGAGACAAGACATCAGAGGAGCTTTCCAAGCATATGCCGGTTCATCCATAAAAATGTTCAAACATTCACACACATACACACATGGCCGCTATCACACAATTATGCATGCACACACACACACACACACACACACACACACACACACACACACACACACACACACACACACACACACACACACACACACACACACACACACACACACACACACACACACACACACACACACACACACACACACACACACAAATCCATGCGTTCCATATATTTCATGTGTTTCATTTTGAGTGTTATCAGCTGTAGCTTGGAGGCGAGGTGTGGTGTGAGAGTGTGTATGTGCTGCTGACGTGATGAAACGGGCCAGAGAGATGCGCAGGATTTGTGCAGTTGTGCTTCGGCTCTTTGGATGTTTCCACCTTCAAATGTCACGCTGTTGCCTAGTGCACACACACACACACAACACACACACAACACACACACAACACACACACAACACACACACAACACACACACACAACACACACAACACACAACACACAACACACAACACACAACACACAACGAGAACGAGAGATAGGAGGTTCGGTTTGAAAGATGAACCAATGCCCCTGGTGAAGCGAAATAGTTGTACGAAAGAAAAAAAAAAAAAAAAACAAGTCACTGGCTGATCTTGTAGATGAGCTGGAATAACCAAATGCGAACAACCCTGGAGCCACGACTCTGAAATCCAGGCATCGAGACCGCCCCGGCGATGAAAATGTACACCTACACAGTGCTGCTACACTGTGATTGACTTGAGTTCTGCCCAGGTAGCTATTGCACAAATAATCAGTACTTTGTGACCTTTTAGCAGTGTTTTGTCAGATCAATACTTTGGCCATCATAGATTTGTATGGCACTAAAAAAACAACAACAAAAAAAACCTGGTGTGTGTGTGTGCTTGATCAGTACCTGTGACCTTTCACTTGGAAGCAATGTTTTGTCAGATCAATACTTTGGCCATCATATATTTGTATGGCGTTTAAAAAAAAGCAAAAAAAACTGGTGTGTGTGTGTGTGTGTGTGTGTGGCCAGTACCTATGCCCTTGTACTTGGAGGGGGTGTGTTGGGAGAAGCCGTTTTCGGAGCCCAGCTCCTCGGCGGAGAGCTGGTAGGGCGGCCTGAGCTTGATCTCCGTCTGCATGTCGGCCAGGTTGATCTTGGTGGAGAGCGAGCGCGGGCTGTTGTAGCGCTGCTTGGTCTTCTGGATGAAGTTGTCTGTCAAGACGATCGAAAGCACCGATTTCAGACAAAAACACACGCATTCATTGTTAATTGTGGTTAAATGTTTACAAAATGGAAACAAAAAACGAACATGAAAAGTGGTGTTCAGCAAATCTCTTGATTTGTAAATCTGCAGCAACAATCTCCAACGCTATCTGGTCTCCCGTCAACTAAAAATGTAGGAAATCTGCACCAAGTAATAACACACTTACACTAACAGCCAAAGACTTCATTATATTCCACTAACAGCAACTCCCCAACTCATTCTTCAAGTGAAACCGTAAAAGTGGATCAGTGCTGCTTGTGCAGATATGCTCCAAGCTGTACAGAGTCTTTGCTTTTGCAGAGCTGTTAAAAAGACTGCAGGTTCAGGTAGCTTACAGTATAATGACTGTACAGTATGATGATATTACTCAAGAAACCCAGGTACTATAGTGCAAGTGACCTGTCCTGTAATGCATGGGTCAGCACCTTTCAGGCGTTATTAACAAGTTTTATGTGCGAATTCATTCATCGCCCGAACGCCAACATTGTTATGCTGTCGGGCAATTCCAAAGTTTAGTGCCGTGCCATGCCGTACAATAGCAGTCACCCCTGTGAAAACACTGCTGTTCTCTCTGTCTTTTATAGAAGTGCAACGTTTATGTTTCTTTTTTATCTAATTTGCTAATGTATGTTGTATGTCATGTGTGTCATCTTTGTCTTCTGAATGAACTCTGAGTCTGGCAATAAAAGTAAAGGTGATGGTGATGGTGATGATGATGATGATGACTGTAGATGTGAGATGCGTTGATGCCATTCGCTGTTAGCAATTCTTTATCAGTCTATGCATGAAACAGACACCACCCGCCGGGCTTCCCGTTGCCGTGCTCACCGAACTCGATGAAGGAGTAGGGCCGCACGGCGCTGTTGATGCGCTTGGTGTCGTAGGTGACGATGAACTCCCTCTGCAGCTCGTCCAGGAAGCAGAAGGCGAGGACGTTGGGGTAGCTCTCCGTGCACACCATCATGTAGCCCACGCCCAGCGAGCTCGTGAAACTGGACAACACAACACACATAGGAGGAGGGCGTTTAGTCAAAGAGGACGATCGAGCCAAACCACACACTTACAGTAAACCAGAACACGCACCCCAGTGTGTGTGAAACATCTGAGGAGGATTAGGATTGACGGCCCAGGGCCAGATTGACAGCCAAGGGATGAGAGACTCACTCACTCACTCACTCACTCACTTAACAACAACACATTCATATCCCACATCCCACATCAAAGAGTGCTCTAAACACACACACACACGCGCACACACACACCCACACACACCCAAACACACACACATAAACAACACCAGTTCTACTGACACTCTCAGTTCATAATATGATCACACACAGCCACTCACAACAAGCAGCAGGGAGGTGTTAAGGAGGCAGCGAGTCGCATTAGGTCATAAATAAATACGGCCGGCCGATCTCACTCCCGTCTTTGGTGCGCCGCATCTAACAGGAAGTGGCGCGGCAGAGCGCTGATGTCATGTCTCTGACTGGGACGCGGAGCGCTCCCATGGTGCTCTGCTTCTAACAGGCCTGGAGCGTCTGTGCTAATGTCTTGGCAGGGGCCGGGCTACGGGCTGGACTCCGGCCACCAACACGGGAATGACATCTGCCGTTCCCGGCGGGACACGGGGAGAGGGTGGGAAAAGTTCCACGTCGCACACGTGCAGCCGAGGGGGAAAAACAACCTGTGATCACATCTCAGAGCATTAACGAGCAGACGCAAAAAAACACTGCGCTTATTTCGCTTTAATAATAACAAACACGCACATCCAAATTCTGAAACTGGATGCTGGACGAACTGGGCATAACATAAGTGAAAGTAGTCCCATGGTGTATCAGACTTCTTTCACTTATTTTACTCTTATTTAGCATCCTATGGTCAAATCCAACTGACCATATGAGCGGTGCGGGGCGAACCCGAACTAAACCCTGTGACCGATCGGTTTATCGACGACCTCTGGGGTGCTTCTAGTCCCCGAACTTCCTCGTCGTCGTTCGCCTTCGCGTTTAAGCGGATGGTGTAGGTGGACGTCTGTGGAGGAAGTGAGCCGAGCGGGTTGTCACAATCTGTGCGTCAGCGCTAATGCCTCCGCTGGGAGATGAAACAAACCCATGACTCACACAATTCAGCAGCAGAAGAAAACGAGACAGAGAGATGGAGAGAGAAAGAGAGAGAGAGAGAGGGAGAGGGAGAGAGAGAAAAAAAGAGAGAGGAAGGCCATATATACAGAGAGAGAGAGAGAAAGGGTGGAAAGAAAAAGGTATTTTCCGAGAGTGAGGAGTGCTCACTTCAAGAGAAGGGGAAGGGAAAGAAGGAGAGAGAGAAGGACAGACTGAAAGAAAGTTACTACCACAGAGTGAAGAGAGAGAGAGAAACTGAGACAGAAAGAGAAAGTTACTGTCAAAGAGCAAGAAGAGAGTGATAGGCACAAGAAAGAGAGAAAGCTCTAACCCCATAAAGAAGAGATGGTTGCAGAAGTGCTTCTGTAGAAGGACAGAGAGAGAGAGAGAGGGAGAGAGAGAGAGGGAGAGAGGGAGAGAGAAAGTGTGTCTACTCCTTTCTGCCTGCGTTAGAAGTTTTCCTGTATGATGGACGACGGCTGTCCCGACTGCCAAAGTGGCAAAATGGCCGCCCCACCCTCAAAAGAAGCCATACGTCTGCATTAGGGGCCTCGGTGAGTGGTGGCCTCACATCCCCACATTGCATTAGTCCCTGTTTGAAAAGCCACGCCGCTCCAGCCCCTCCTTCGCTTCTTTACCACAGGCCCGCGTTCGTCTTCATTAAACCTACGGGACTTCAAATGAGCGCTTTCGGGGGCCCCGGGGGGGGCGTCAACAGGTCCGGTGGCGGAAGGAGGAAGGTGAAGGAAGGTGGAGGCCGCAGCAGGAGGGGGGGGGGTATTCGTTCCGCTCGGGCGACGCAGCTTTTGATTAGGACGTTGTTGCCGTTCCTGTGGAATCTGGGTAAAATAGACTCGGTTGTCCGCCAGCCAGCCGGCGGCAACTTCCAGTGGCAGGACGGCTAGCGCAACGGAGGGAGAAGCTCTCGGTGAGCACCACGCAAAACGCGCCGCTTCAGCGCTGGCCTGTCATTATTTTACATTATGCAAATTACTGAGTGAGGATAATCAGGCCGTCCTCCTAACACACACCACTGTAACTAATACACACACACACACACACACACACACACACACAATCACAGTCGCACAGTCTCTCTCTCACACACACACAAAACGAAAGACCATGGTTCGTCTCTGTCTAGGAGATGCTCTGCTTATTTAATTGACAGCATCAACAGCACTTTTACTAAGAAAAAAACACCTCTAATCAGACAGCATTTGATCAGGGCTTCAAAGGTTCCTTCAAAAGGAAAGTAATGTCGAGAAGATGCACACACACACACACACACACTCACACACACAGGCCTGTGCCACAAACTTTAATCTGAGGCCCCAAGATGTCTGGTGTCTCAAAAATCAACATCAAAGACGAGTGCTCATCTCAGACAGGAAAGCACTTTCAGCAGCGCTTGGAAAGCAGACGGAAAACACTGACAGCACGAGACGGGGTGGATTGTGGTTAATGTATTCCATTTGCAGTTGTTACAATAAGCTACACTGAAAAGAGAAGAACCAATTCTGCTTTCTTGATACGCAACTGAAAGTAAACAACTTAAGATTCTGAAAATCACCACCCACCCACTTGCAAGGCAAAAATTCTTTGTAATTATTTTGAATATAATTTTTAATATAATTACAACTCTACCATAGAGAAGAAATGAATGCAAAAGAAGAATCAACCACTTGTGTTTGTTCAGTCTCCCATGTAGTTTACTTCAATAACTATATTTTATTTCCATTAAATTATGTTACAAATCTGAGATATTATACTGAGCTATCAGACATCAGTGAGAGAGTACAGTCTGGCTTCATCACAGCATCATTCTTTTAAAACCATACTTCCCACACCCACATTACAGCAAACCAATCTCTTCTTCGGGATTAATTTACTGTTACACATTTTAGTACACACACATATACACAAAAGTATAAAGAGCGTAAAAAGTAACCATACGACTGAACTTCATCAAGACACTTACTTGACGTTGTACTGGCCAGTCTTGAAAGTGCAGCGGTCGGGGAACTGGCTGAGTTTTTTGGACAGGCCCTTCAGATGTCTCTTGGTCTCCTGGAGCCCCTTGTCCTGCTCATAGTCTGTGGAGGCGGAGAGGGGGAGCCCGTCCCTCACTCGCACTACTGACGCAAACAGAACCATTGACATGCTGTGGTACACCTGAGGGTGTTGATCTGGGAAGGAAGGAAGAGACACAGGTTCTGGAGTGAGCTCACACATAATCTACTAGATTATTGTGTAAGTCTTGAACAAATCTGATGGTTTTGGGATATGGTCACTGGCAAATGAATCCCCGATAGATGTCACATGCAATTTAATAACTGTACACACAAACATTTCTCAACAGGGCAAGCTAATTGTTGAGACTTAAAAAAAAACCCTTCTCCCTCAACAAGAAGATAATATGGTTACAAGGCGTGACGTCCCACTGAACGGTGTGATTTTCGTTGCATCTGTGAGACGGTAAACTATCTAATGACAAGGAGAAATTCACCAGAATCAGTACCCTGGATAGCACCAAAGATTAGAGCACACCACATCTTACGACACTTGCCAACGGTAGTCCTACGACACTCACTTCCTCTGTTTACGGTAGTGCTACCTAGCTAGCTAAGAAACGTTAACAGGTTAACTTAATTGACAATCAATATACGATATCTGCACATACTAAAACGTGATGCGCGCACTGTTACAACTGATAAGTCACGTATTATAGCCTACCACGTATACCTAAACATTAGGTTTACAAAAATGTCAACAGTATTTCCCTCTGCTTCAGCAAAACTTCTGAACAAGCAGGTTCCCATATGGTTTCTTTGAAGTACGCTAAAGTAAACGTTAGCCAGCTGGCAAGGTATAAGATCTTAAACAGAGCTACTGTTGGAATCTCCGACGTAATGTTAGCTAGTGTGTGCCCAAAACAGACACCATGGATTTGTTAAATGAAATAGCACGTTACTTGTCCATGTACTGACCATTTACAGTCATTTGCTATCCAGCTAATCTATTAAACGCGAGGTATCAATGTCAGGTAAACGTTAATCAGGGCAACCTGTCTGATACCTGAGCTATCTGCTAGTTAGCTGATGTAAACCTAATGATAGCTAGCCACATTCTGTATGGCCATATCCCTAGCAGCTAACGTTATGAAGTTTCGTAGAGAACTTATCCCATGTTCATGGAATCCTCACAGCCTCAAGCCTAACGTCTGTACAAAGTCAATTCATGTTTTCATCAGATGTCGCTCCTTGATTCCCATTTAACGTCCACAGTAGCACGGGTAGCTTTAGTGACGTTACTGTCAATGCTGCCAGCAAGCTAGCCTAGTAACGTTAAGCTGGTTAGCTAAATGTATATCCTGACTTTAGGACAGGGCAGGTCATTTTCCCATTTAAGTAAAGTTATTAAAGTAAATAATGCTAACCTGAATGCAGACATGGGCTACTTGTGTGTATCTGTGGAATGTCCTTTATCTCCAGAAACTGAGATTTGCATCATTGCCTTTTGCCGCTAGCTCTCACGTCTGCCACCCTCATCACCACAGGAGGAGAGTGAGTAGAAGAGCTACTGTTTACGTGGCCATGAGCAAAGCATTGTGGGTAACTTACTACCGAAACACTGCAAAAATCCGCGCTTGAGAGGCTTGGACCGATTTCGCAGGAAGGTGTGTGAACAGTCAGTGATGTGAAACTACAAACTACATGTACAACAGCGGATCTTGAACATAAAAAAAGAGAGAAAAGAAATGTTGGAAAGGAGGTTGCTTTGCAGAAGGGGACTGAGACTCTGTAGCCTATCTAATTGCTTCTGCCTGCAAAAGTAGCCAAGGCATTCAGTTTAAAAACATGCATGGCTAATTTAATTACCACCCCTCCACCGAAACTACTGTATGATCCCTAGATGTTCTGTAGTGCAGTCTTTATCTACTTTGTGTATGTAGTGCATGAGTGTGTTTTTGTGTGCTGCTGCTGCTGCTGTGTGTGTGTCTGTGTGTGTCTGTGTGTGTGTGTGTGTGTGTGTTGTGTTGTGGTGTGGTGAAGTGTGGTGTGTGTGTGTTTTTATGTGTGGGTGTGTTAATGTGTGTGTGCGCGGCTGCATATCCTTGCCTGCATATTTGTATGTTTTTATGTGTGGGTGTATCTATGTGTGTGTGCATGCGAGCATGCTGGTGTTTATGCGTGTGTGTATGTGTGTATGCATGTAAGTGTGTGTTTGCATGCGTGTATCTTTATGTGAGCGTGTGTGTTCGAGTGTGTTTGTTTGTGTGTGTATGTGTGCATGGGTTTGTGTTTATGTGTGTGTGTGTGTGTGTGTGCATGAATTTCATGAAACTTGGCCTGCATAATGATCCTACACTTTACATTTTGTGTCAGCCACAGATACCTTTGATCACAATGCCTCGTTTTTTGCCTTTTAATTTTCAAAAAAGGTATCTGAAATGAGTGAATATGGCCATGGGTTCCATAGAAAACTGTGTCCGGCCTAACCTCCTTTCGGGTGGGCAAAGGATCAAAACAGAAAACAATGCATTGTGTTATCCTTGTAGGGCTACATGCTCACCAAATTTCATCTAGCCCAGTCTTTCAGTGTTGGAATCGTTAGCATATATGTACTGGGAAAAAAACCTCTGACTAAACCTACATAGGCCTATGTGACCGCCACTTCACTAGTGCTGTGGTCATAATTGTAAGTGCAGTCTGTCAACAGGCAAAGTGCATGTTCTAGGTCTTTTGCACTGCATATTGAGCAGTTTCTGCATGAACTAGAGCATGTGGGAGCATTGAGTTGAGTCTTATGTTCAGTGTCTTGCCCATGTTACATTAGCTAATTCATTTTGCCTAGTTATAAACCTAAATTAGCTTCAGTTAGACTTCAGACTTTGCACTTTGATCATCATTCAAATTAGGGCTCAAGGTGTTAATTCATCCACACAGGGGGTTTCCTGTGGGGGGTGTTAGAGGTCTACTTCCAGAG
Organism: Sardina pilchardus; assembly: GCF_963854185.1. Lineage (NCBI taxonomy): Eukaryota > Metazoa > Chordata > Actinopteri > Clupeiformes > Clupeidae > Sardina > Sardina pilchardus. Next base: position 16,557,549 of record NC_084997.1, read on the forward strand.
AGGATACTTCTACAATAACGAAGGCCTCCGTTTACAATTAGAACAATTTCCATAAAAAGGCATGACGTTTAAAGACAGTGAAAAGATCCTGAAACAGTGGAGGCCAGACAATTTAAAATGAGTGGACTTTTATGAAGTACAGTGTGGGCCATTGATACATTAATGTGTCAAACAACCACAGCCTACATGACAAGACTCTTCTTTTAAATGGCATTTTAGAAGTAAGCCCAAAACATCACTTTGCCACAGGAATGATCTGAGTTATGGGCTAGCCTACTTCCAGAATAAAAGTGTATTAGGCTATAAACAAGTGCGATAAAAGAAATAGAGATGAAAGTCTATAAGTCAAGCAATATCAGTGATAGAATCCTTTGCCAAGCACAAAATGTCTTCTAAATGATTACTGTCAATTTGGCCATTTGTTTGAAATGAAGCATTTGATATGATTGCTTACCTTGTTGAAGCCAACCAAAAATGATTTGCCTAGAGCCTAAACCCTGTAGCACTATATAAGTACTAAAGAGTAGTGAATAGTTAACAATTAATCAAGATAACTAAAAAAAGATTTTGCAATTGTTGTGGTATAGCAATACACTAATTGCATAGGCTATACCTAGGCTACTGTACATCTGCACAAGAATAATCTGATACAAAAAAAGAAATCAGCAAAAAAAAATCAGCAAAAGCAGCTTCAACCTAATGAACTCCATCGCCTCCTCTGCTGTGAAAAATGACATTTGTTTCAGCTCATGACCACAGCCCATGAGTGTGTCTTAGCAGCAAATTCAATGAGGCAAAGAAATCGTACCACCAAGGTATTTTGCATTCCGCTTGAGAGACTGATAATTACCTCTAACTACCTTGGAGTGCTAATTATCAAAACTACATTACTACAGGCCACTTTTGCATTCAGCACACACAGCAAAACCAAATGGACTGAGCGTCACCTGCACAACCTCCTCACTCTTTCAAGTGGGGCCTGCATGGGATTATTTATGAGCAAGCTAATATTTGTAATTACATGCGTGCCTTAGGCTTTGTAATGCTTTTTAGATGTGCATTGTGCCTTACATCTGGCTGCAGTTCCAAAGCATCGAAATAATTTAAATGTAATCTTGCAGTCTCACAACATTGTGTGGCACTATTCATATCAAATCAACTGGATCTTAAATGATCACCTTTTAGGGAATATACACAGAGGTCTTACAATTTAATACAATTTGCCTTTAACCTTTTTAACCTGCCTTTTGCCTTAGTTCAGATGGTTTCAACAATTCATGTGTGATGTGAGGTCATTTTTCAAATGGAATTGATGAAGTTGGAGGTCTAAGTCGTTTGTGACTCACTCCATCACATAAGAGAGCATGTCCTGCTTTTTTTTGTCTTCCAATTGCAATTTACTCGTATTGATTAAAGCAGTTCATCAGCATGGGGAATCACTATGCAGAGGCCATGCAGAAACCTCAGACTGTTTCATTTGCTTGCATAAGTGGTTGCAGAAGAATATGCAGGGTAGGTGCTTTGTGAAGAAAGTGGATTTTTTTTTTTATTGCACACACTGTGCTTGAGCAAGTTTGGAATTAAGGAAACAAAATAAATGTGGCAAATTAATCACCAGTAAACAAATCTAACAAAATAGAATTCTCAATAAACCCTTAAGTATATCAATTAATTCCATACTGCAGCCCTACTAATTGGGCTGTACTATTTTGTCCATTTTAGATGTGTTCTGTGCAGTGCTCCAGTTTTTTTTATTTTGTTTATGCTACTCTGGAAATGCTGACATAATAAGACGTCGCTCCTGCTCCCGAGATGCATTTAGTGGGAAGAGGGGGCAGAACCTCTCTGGACAGCACTCAGGCAGGGCTTTTGTCTGCTCGTTAGGAGGCTACGAAGGTTGATGTCTGGTTTACTGACAGTCTGATGAGTACTTGCTGGTCAGTTGAAAGTGTTTCTCCTGGGAGACAGCGTGCAGAGAGATACTGCCATTCACCGTGGCTGAGGCATGACAAGGGTGATGAAACGCTCTGACTTTATGCCACTGTAATGACATGATAATTGAGGAGAAAATGTTCTTTTCATAACGTCCTTGGTTCATTTCAAAAGGAAATATTGCCCTGCTACCTCTCTCTATGTGTGTGTAGGTTCACATGGGTATTGGGAGGAGGAACGGGGTTGCAGGAAACAAAGAAGAAAAAATACAATTCTCCTGAGTCGCTACCAAGTAGTGTTATTGAGATCAATCCACGCAATTCAGTGGAGTATGGATTGGACAGATGATTTGTTTCGCAGATGAATCAGGACCCTATTTACAGGGGGGAAGCTGTGTCCTTATTTTCCTTGAACAGCATCCCCCCACCCCAAGAGAGGAATTAAACAAAAGATAGAGGCCAATCTCCCCTCATACATCACAAAACCCAATTAAGCTTTACACATCTATAAATTCACAATTTTATCTGAGGCTAGAACAACATAGTATTTTATTTCTTGAATTGGGTGTTCTCTGTTGTTGGGTGAGGGGGGGAGGGGGCACTGTCACTGATATGGATCTTTGGGCAAGAGCGCTACATCAGGTATGCTGCTCTTCGAACAAAAGAGGGAGTTAGTCTTTATTCAGTGGCAATAATTATAAAGAGCTTGCCTCTTTAACCACTGCTGTTCTGACCAATTCGCCTGGATGTCTGCTTGTGGCAGTTTGGTTCTCATTCTTGTACAGAAACATGTTTTAAATGCATTCTGAGATAGAGAGAGAGATAAAAAAAAAAGAAAGAAAAAAAGAATCCAAAGGGGGTAACAGAAGGTGGCATTCAACTTAGCCAGTGTTGGGTATGTACACAATAAGACTACCCCAGAATAAGACACCCTCAAAAACAAACTTCAGTCCAGACAATATTTGTTCAAAATCAAAATGTCTCTTTGCTCTGTTCATATTCTGAGGTTTGATCTAGCCTCTTTGGTTTAGATATCTTGGAAAACTTGTAAGTTGTAAGCCAGAGAGGCAGAAGAAGTGCCGTGGAAGGTGCTGGATTATTTCAACTTCAAAAGGTCCAGAGAATCACGTGAGGTCATGTCAAAGAGACAGTCCTCCTGAGGTGACGGACACACACACACACACACACACACACACACACACACACACACACCATGGACTTGGCCCTGAGACACAAAACCCAATTACCGACCAGAGCCCGACCGATTCATGTTCAAAATGCAGAGCTGAGTAAAACCTGCACATTGGTTCCTTCTCCTGCTCTGATTTGTATGCGTGCCCTCCTGGTCATCCCCTCCTTGCAGAGCTGGAACAGCATGCAGTCAACCATGGGAGAAATTGTCCAGCACCTGCAATATCCTCCTGTGGGTGTAATTTTGATGGAGTAGGGACCCAAGCACTCTCTCCCTGGCATTAATCACCCATGCACCCGAGAAGCCGTCTACTCCACACTGCCACTAGCGAGTAAAAAAAACTAAAAAAAATAAGATAAATAAGAATTCATCTCATGCAGTGCTGTGGTGTGTTCAGAATTATTCACATCCTCTCCTCCTTAAGGAAACACTGAAAGCGTTGAGCCTTGAGGCTTGACTTAAGTGGTCTTGTCACTCTCTAGGCGATTCCGGAGAGTTCTGTCAGGCATTCAGTTACGTGATGACAAGTTCAGCTCCGGGAAGTTGTTTCAAACTGTCAATCCTCCATTCAGACAACTTCTTTCAATAATTGGGCCGGCTTCAGTTCAGCTTGCCACTGTCCCAGGGCTCCTGTGTTTCTCATGTGGGTTGGTGTATGGCGTCATATGACCACCTGCTGAAGTGGATTGAAAATGTATAGATGTCAGTCAAGAGCAGGACTAACACTCAAAGACCCACCAATGCTGGTGTTCAGTCTACTTGCCATTGGAGAGGAGGAATCCATTGTGTTCACAGACAGAAAGTCGGTGGACATTCGTTCAGACACTTCAAACACATTTGCATGAAATAGTATTCAGTGGTGAGGAAAGGAAAATAAAATCACTATGGCCAATTGCACAGCATGTAGTGAGATTCTGACTCTCTGTGGGAATGATGAGGAGTGGCTCGGTCAGGATGTCCTATTCTGACACTGGGGGGCATAATATCTGGCATGTGTGGCAATAACAGCAGGGCGAAGAACTTCAGAAGAAACATTGAGGAGTCGGTCAGCTCAATGTTCCCACATGCTACATGATAACTATAGCTACAAGAACTTTGCCTGTTGATAGACTTTGCCTGCTATCTAAATTACGACACGAAGAGTATGTGATTAAGAACACGTGCTTTGTACTCTGGCCAGGAGTAAAGGAAAAGTGTTCATCCACCATTATCAGGGCTAATGGACAGGAAAGGATCTGTACCTGATGATCAAATACATGCAAAGACAATATAGAGAATAGCCTTTGTTGACATCGTACATGGCCGAGCTCAAGCCTGAATTCAGGCACCACGCCTGAACTCTATCAGGCCTGCATTGTACAAAGAGCTTCAATCCAAGGCATTCAGTTATTATCTTTTAATAACTGCCCCAGCTCCATTTACAGACTACACACTGAAGAAGAAGAAAAAGAAAATGGTCTTGACGTTCATATTTCTGATTTCTAAATGTGTATTTGTGTGTAAATAAAAAACAAAACGGCACACAGATGTTGGAAATTTATGTTTTCTTTATTTTTACTTAAGGTGGTCATTTCTAGGGGCAGATCTGCACACATGGCTGGAAACGGAAATCAAACGAAGGCAACACAGACTCCTTGGTATTAGTGTGGCATCTCCCTGATATGGAGACCTTTGGGATAAAGACAGACGCGCTGCTTCCGCTTTGGTGCCTAGAACGGTCCCGCTTCTGAAAGACTTGGGGCTCCCAATATCCCCAACACCATATCACAGGGCTCACCTCTCCTCCTATGGATTATGCAGGCTTTCCTTCCTTGCGCTGGTCTCAGAATCAGTTACAAGCGTCAACAAAAACCAGCAGCCATCACTAGAGGACAAGGCAGTGACAGCAGATGCCACAGTAACAACACGTACTGTAAACCCTGATTGAGCACAGACACACATCTCATCTAATAACAGTGTATGAGGACAGCACATGGCTCGCCATTGCCAGACGGATTTCTCTTTTTCTTTTCTAATCACAGGCCCAGAACAATATACATCTGCTTCCCTTGGCTCTTACTGTTTTATTTAATACCTTCCGCACTGCCGCGACTCAGGAATGTAAACCACATCCCTCTATCTACACATTTTGTTCTCTCCGCCGTAAGACAAATGTAAACAACTATTTCATTTCGGCAACTAGGGCCTCTGCAACACCCAGCTGGAATGCAAATCACCGCCGCTCGCATGCTCCCTTCTTAATTGTGTTTGGTGATCCCTGAGAATCTTATTCGTAATGAAACCAAACTCCTGAAAAATACAAAACAAAAGTTCAGCTACAGATATGGTCTGGAAAAGATGTGTAATGTCTTAACACCAGGAGCACTTCCAGCAAGCTGCAACTTTGAGTCACTCACAGCCCGCCACATCACGGCTGGCGAAAACACACCTGGTCCTTTCTGAAACCGCACCCACACGGGCATGCTAGGATGCACAGACACTTCACGAGCTCAACACCTTTCACGACAGGCGAAGACAGGAGGAGGAGGGGGGTTAACAGCAGAGAGCACATCATGGGGGTACGACTGGTCCTACCGACACAGCCACCAGGATGTGTTGGACTTGATGGCCCGGTAAAAGACGAGAATGGTCCTTGATTGTCTGCCCTACGGCGGTCCCAGCCAACTGAGCTCCAGTAGATCTCAGTGAGTCTGAGTGCACAGAAGTCTGTGCTGACAGCTGCAAGGGGAACAGGGTGCAGCTCATTGCAATGGACATGGGAGTCTAAAGCACCAGCTGTGGAAGGGAAAAGCACTACAAGCCTTAGCTTTTGATATGTGCACCTACACGTACACAAAACATGGCTGTGGTATTTACTGGCTTTACATACAATGGTAAAAGTTGATCACAAGCAGTGTTGATAAGGACTTTATAACACGAGAGTTCTGTCAATTCGCCAGGATAGGGAACACATATTGCAGGATCTCTTCCACCCTGAACAGGAAATGGATATGAATTTGGCATCACAATTGCCCACTCTCTTTTTTGGCATTAAGTTACTTCATGACCCAATTTTTGTTTTTCCATGGCTAACAAAATACAATGAGGAATATGATGCCTCCAGCATAAAAACACACCTAGTCAATAGGTCTGAGCTTTGAAATGATTTGGACTGATTTCGTTCCATGATCACCGCACATTTTTTTTTTCAGCTTAAACATTCATTAAGGCCACAGATTTTAGCTACAAGATCTTTTAGTCATACTTTTTTCCTATTTTGTTTTTCTAATCGACACCTAATATGATATTTCAGTATAAAAATATTCGATAACGGACTTGTATATTTGTATTGTTCTTCAGAGGAAGGAAGGGGGAGGGGGGGGGGACAGTGATGAGGAGTCCTGATGAAGGAGTTCACTGTGGGCGTTATGTGGCAAAGCGACATGGCCACCCCCCTCATCAAAGATGGCCACCCACAGCTTAAAGCCTTCGGGCCTGGAGATGGCTATTGCATAGATAAAAGATGTAGGTTTGATATTTGCAGTCACAGTATTTGGAAATACTTGTTTCTCGTTCATGGTCACATCAAAATGCTTCATAAATCAAACAACAAAGAAATAAAACAAAACAAAACAAAAAAAAACATGTCCAAAGTGGTGTGATGGTTTGACACTGGTATTACAAAGGTAAGGGCACGGTTGTTTACAAAAATAGCCTTTTTTTTCAGCTGAGATTTTTCAAGTCTCTGATGTCAGTGCTGAGGTGGGGAGCTCCTGCCCAGGTCACAGTGCAATGGCAGGTTTGCCCCTCCCCAACCCCCCGATTGGGCCACAACCATTCTTAAAGCTCCTCCTTCCGCTTGCCAACCTTCTCTTGGTCCCGCCCCCTCAAGCTGCGCATGAAGCCAATGAAGCCAGCCTCCTACAAATCACAATCAGAACCAAGGTCTATGGTCAGAACCAACAAATAAACACAGACTGCATTTACAGTACATGGACATTGAGTATTCTTGGCATTATTGGGGTCTTTCAGTTTTCCAATTCTGGGCAAAGATTCTAGAGCGCTACATATGGCTGATTAGCAAAGAAAAAAGAGTACCACACCCTAGAATGTTTGCCAAGAGCTGTAATCAGTGACTGGAATAGCATTTATCGTTTATCCAAATCGGGATATGAAGTACATGAAAATGCAAATCACAGACACAGACTACAGTCAGGATATAGACTCACAACAACAAGTGCTTAAAGGTTACAAAGTTCTGTTTTATTAAGTGCACACGAATGCTGCCAATTAATATACAAGTTGTCTGAGGGCAGTTTAAACAAATTTTAAGTGACTTAAGATTGAACCTGGTAAAATAAACAGTGAGAAAATATTACCACTTAGATACTCTTAGGGATGGCATTTGAATAATGAACTATTGTTGGTTTTGCTCCAGGTAACTGAGCACCAATTTAACAGCATCAGCATTGGTGGGGTTATTCATTATCGGGTGTTTCACACAGAGGGAGAAAGTCTGTATTAAAGCTTCATTTTCGTTTGTGGGTATGAGTTTCACTGCTCAGGGCTGACGGGCCTCACTAAGTGCAATTGTCTTTTAACACCTTTCGAATAACCTGTATTGATTTGACCACCTGGGGATAGGCTTGCCAAAATACTGAGCTGCAATTATGTGTTGGCACCAGGCCTTACAGCAAGTCTTGTGTTTGTAAAGATGATTGTTTGAGTCATCTGTCCTGCTCCCACACTATGCCTTTTAGACACATTTGCAGAATGCCATTTGTGTCAAGACAGAGGTAAGACATAAACTTGAGGGACACAAAACAAAGATCATAGACTGCTTTGATTTTGGGGATATAGTTCTGGTCATGAAACACCTACCCCGTCTATCCTAACAGCTCATTTTATTAGTAAAGGACAGAGTAAAATCTACAGAGTAAAATCAGAGTAAAATCACTTAAAAAGATTTAAAGATTAGAAGTTTAATCTTAGAAGTTTAAAAGACTGTCTAACTTCACAACAGAACATCTGCATCTTCAAACACAGCAACGGCAACAGGAGAATGTGTCCTTTTGTCACATTTAGGAAACAAAATGGCTCATTGGCAGATACTTACCCCTCTGTCTCCATTATATTTCTCATTAAATTTGCCATAGTTGTAGTAGTTGAAAGTTGGGTAACCCTCCACACTTTCCTGCTTGCACAGCTCATTATTCTGTCCTTTGGTGCAGTCCACCGCAGCGTAGGCAATCTGAAAGACAGCAAATACAACAACTGTCACTCACCGCCATTAGGATCTAACAGCAGCGCCATTATACCGCACATACCTTGCGCATTTGTGTAGTGACAGCACCACAACAACAGTAACCATAAACAACCCTAACAACAACATAAATGCCTGCTAGCATGGTTGCCTTCGCACAAAAAGGCACTTTGAAAGAAAACACCAATTCAAAGTCTTGTCAATGAGACATTGTGCTCCCTTCTCACTATGCTGTTTGTTTACTCTGCTGAAACCCATCTCTCTGCCCATAAGACGCTTAAACTCAGGAGATGATTTAGCCTGGACAACAGTAGCAGGCACGTTCACCAATCACAGTCAGCGATGTGCAACAACAATAATATTGATCACATCGCACAGCCCCTCATCTGCTAAGGTGAAAAGAGTCAAAACCTCATAGAGTTTAATATTGGTCACCCAATTGAAGGAAAGTGGTTCGTTTGCATTAGCCCACGCTGCTCCGTGGGAAATGAGCTGAGGCAGAAATAGCTTCAAAAATGAAGACGAAGTATATCTTAGCGCTAAAGCAAAATAGGGCAACTGCAAGCCAGCACTTTTCTGTGAATGCCTGCACTACAGAGGCTTGTGCATTTTACTTAACTGGACTGGAAACAGTATGCGCTCAGGCTGTAGCCAAGTTTCAGAACACAGCTGCTTTGGCAGTGACAGAGCTCTTTCGTGCTATACATTTCCTTTCCCCAAATTTAGCCAACCCATTATTTTCACTTGGGAGAACAAAAAAAAAGAAAGAAAAAAAGTGACTAATACATTTCCATCAGGCCACGCCATTAGGATCGGGAGGGGAAAGGAGAGAGACGGAGAAAATAGGGGAAAACAATCGCTCTGAGCGAAGCGCAATGGGAGAGATTTCACGCCGAGGCACAAGTGGTGAGACAGTTAGCGAAACTTTCATAAATGAGCCGTAAACAGCACTTGACAAACAACACGTTCCACTGTTGGGCTCTGCATGCAGCCTGTTGTAGGGTCACCATCTCACTTCATCTGCAACCCTCCTGTCAACCACGCAACAGTAGATATCCATCAGGCAAGGATGGATGCTGAGGGGGCTATCGTAAAAAGCAAGCTATGAGAAGGCTAATTTATTACTTCTACAAAGTGACACCAATTTTAGTCATGCTCTCTAATGGAGTCACAACGCTGGTTGTTTGTTAGATTAAAAATCTTTGTGATTGGGGCATTACTATAACCTAAGCCAAACATAGGAGTAATTGTAGAGCTCAGGGCATTGGGAAACTTCCTCCAATGCCAGCTTAACAACTTGCTTCCTCCAAGTAAACAATAATTGTGCCTCAGGGGTATTCATTTGTACTGTTCGCTTGTGTTCAATGATCTCTCTTGCTGTATTTTAGCACCAGGCTAAAGGTTTACACGCAACACAAAGATTAGAGAGGGGGATGCGACTGCTACAGTATCTGCTAGTTGAGAACAGCTTTCGATTACGAGCTACCTTATGCAACATGGGAGAATCAATGCCCCTTGGAGACTCCAACATTAGGCCTGAGGAGTTTGGCCGCAGGAGATGCATCTGCTGTTCGAGGACTGGACGTTTTTTCCACTGGAGGTTTTCTTCGAAGCCACTGATAAGCCCACCCACGAAACGCAGAGGATCCATAAAAGCTCACGGTGAGCCGATCAATCTAAACAGTGCCGCATTGACATGGGGAAAATGACCTGAAAGCACCCCCCCCCCCCCCCCCCCCCCCCCCCCTTCCTCAAACAGTGTGGCTACTAGGGCTATTGATCGCACTTGAAATGGTGGAAGTCCTCCTAACATCAAATTGATCGAGCCTGTTGCCGAAATGTCCCAACATTTAAGAGTGAAAGCCCTGCGGTTGCAGGAGAAGATGGCTCTGGAAGGTCACTTGTGTTGAGACATTACCGCAGGGCGCAGCACGAGGACAAATAAGACGTGTTACCGAGTATCAGAAGTACTAATTTACACCTTTAATAAGGAGAGTGCTTTGTCACAAGCGCAGGTAATTACGCTGGCAAAATATACAGCCAATTACACTAGGGTTCTCATTACAAGACAGGATTGCTGAGGAAATGAAAGCTATTCCAGACGGCCTTCCCTTTGTACTTGTGGATATTCAGCTCAATCGGTAGAAGAAAAACAACTCATTGACTTCACTTTATACTTAAGCAACCAACTTTTTTTTTTGTATCCCTATCGCATGCGAAAAAAGCCGCTATACTAATTGGCCATCTTCAAAGGTTGTTTTTCTCGTTGTGTTATGTTTGCCTTTGGTAAACAAGAACTCTCAACTGAAGAGGACCACAGTTCATCACTGGGGGGCCCTGGCTTGCCCAGAGAGAGAGAGAGAGAGAGAGAGGGAGAGGGAGAGGAAGAGAGAGAGAGAGGGAGAGAGCGTACAGGGTGAGATGCCCATCACTCTCTTCCAGACCCCGCTACACTGCCAGAGCACAAACAAGCGTGGCACAGTTATGCTGGCTCAGGACGGCGACAAATGAAGATGAAGAGTGCGGGTGATGCTCCAAGCCCATCGCAGCAGAGGAGGGGAGATGGAGAACACAAAGAGAACGAGAGGGAGCCACCACTGGGGGAGTGAGAGAGACAGACAGAGAGGAAAGAGAGAAAGATGCAGATAGACAGATAGATAGATAGATAGAGAGATAGAGAGAAGAAAGAGAACATATATATGTAGATAGACAGATAGATAGACAGATAGATAGAGAGAAGAAAGAGAGAAAGATATGTGGATAGACATGGTATATTACTTGTATTCTTATGTGTATGTGTATAATGTATGCATGTGTACAGTGTATGTATTATCATTCTGTGCTAATGTTACACTATGATATACATTTGTTTGACTGCTTTGGCAACATGAATGTCTTATTTGTCATGCCAATAAAGCATCCTTGAATTGAATTGAAATTGAAAGAGAGAAAGATATATGTAGATAGACAGCTAGATAGAGAGATAGAGAGAGAAATGAACTGATTGATACAAGTGTAGACAGACACACAGAGATAATCAGATGCTGGCACAGTGGCGGCCCAAATGTCCATCAGAGGGGTCAGACTAGAGACTGGCCAAACTGGGGAGTGGTGTGTGTAACGCCAGGACTGGGAGAACTGAGGTGCGTTCAAGTTCACCGAACATAGGCGAACATAGGCGAACGTTTGCGAACGTTCGCTAACAGTATTCCGTTAGCCTTGAGTTTTCGGCGAACGTTTGCTAACAATCGCGAACAGTCTGAGGAGGTGGTGCGCCGCGAACATACAATGAAACTGGACGTGAGTTTGACAAACGCAATAATGCAATTACTGTTAGAATGGAATGTTAACACCAAATCGTTCAAATTTAACTGTTCAAAGAAAACATGTTCACCACGAACGTTCGCCACTGTTTGCCACATTTGAACGCACCTCTGTTCCCAGTCCAACCCTGTCCGATCCAATATTCTAATCTAATCGAATCTAACCCGGTCCAGCACCACTCCACCCCAGCGCCAGCAGATGGAGCTTTTCCCCGCAGCGCAGCGCTGCCGTGGGCCTTCCAGCACCACTCAGCTCAGATGTGACGGGAGGAGAGCGGGCGGGCGAGCGAGCGTGTCCCACTCAAAACAACACGCTCTGCTTTTCATTAAATCACTCAGAAAAGCAGGATGGAGAGATGGAGAGAGTGAGAGAGAGAAAGAGAAAGAGAAAGAGAGAGAGAGAGAGAGAGAAGGACCTTGTTGGGACAAAGGGCGTTGTTTGAACAAACAAGTACATGTGATGGGGGTGGGGTGGGGTGGGATGAGGGCTGCTTCGCCTCTCGACTGTGCCTTTGGCTAAAGTGGATTTCAACATTCTAGGGGCTTGAATAATGATGATGCGTGAGGCCAGGACTTAAGAGGCGCTGGAAGATTAAAGCTGAGTGACGCTATGCATGATGCATTTCAGCCATTTGCAAAAACAATCCAACATCGCTGCTAAAAACCCAGGCCAATAATAAATGTCTGCAGAGACATGAACTCCAGGTCTCCTCAGCAGAGGGATGGAAGTTTCCAGAAGTTATTTGAGGCCAAGAAAGGGGGGGGGGGGATATGGGGGAGGAAAAGGGAGTGAAATTTCACAACATGTGGAGTGGAACGCATAAAAAACCCTTACACCTATTACACCTCTCTGGAGACGGACACCGAACGTGGTGATGATGATGATGATCAGAAATGGAAGGAGAGATGAAGATGAAGGGAGGGAGTCTGGCAGGAACGGGAGCTGAGGCACAAGGGCTGTTTGCAGCTCAGCGGGGCGTGCAGAAGTGTGCACACACACATATACACACACATATACACACATGCACGCGCACGCACGCGCACGCACACACACACACACACACACACACACATACACACACACACACACACACACACACACACACACACACAGACACACACAGACAAGCGCACACAGACGTGTGCGCGCACGCACAGACAGACCCACATATGCACACAAACATATACTCACACACATGCATGCACACACACACATATACACACACACACGCGCATACACACACACACACACACACACACACAGCACCTTTGATTCACGACAGAGGGCTCCTCTTAACAGGCTTGACTCTCACCTTGCGGTCCTCTTTGAAGAGATCGGCGGCCGTGGAGAAGTGGGGGACAGCGTTCTTGCAGTGCGGGCACCCTGAGGGGGGGAAAGCAAACCAAAAAGGCCAGTCAGTTCCATTTCTCTCTCTGCCGCCGAATGCCCTCACACAAACCGCACATGACAGAAGTGAGGTCCCAACTGCTGTGCGGCTACCCAGATAGACATCTGTCCTGCTTAATTACACCGTGAAAGCAGAGTCTCAGCAGAGCCACAGGAGTGTGATAACACTGAGACGTCTGATAACATCTACTTCATCTAGGACCCTGTAGGAACACACACAGATGAACACACAAACAAACACACACACACGTACAGACAGACACAGTACACAGGTGAACACACACATACACACACAAACCTGGCCACCCTGGTCAGTCCCTAATAGAATTTCCCCCCATTAGTGGTGGCTCTCTTCAGCTTTACTGCGAGTAATAAATCCCTTTATTGCGCTCATAGATGAAAACCTCCCGGGTGCTTTACCTCAGGCCATCTGTATCTGTCATCTGCACACTGAGCCTACTGCTCAGGTGGGCTGTACACACACACACACACACACACACACACACACACACACACACACACACACACACACACACACACACACACACACACACACACACACACACACACACACACACACACACACACACACACACACACACACACACACACACTTCAGGCAATGGCTTGCTAATGTTTCAGATCATGTCACAAGCCTCGTTAATCTGACAGATGTGCTACATTCCAGTGGAAGGCTCATCCTATGGATCACATGACTCATACAACATCTGTGAGGATGACTTCCTTAGATTTGATCGGTGGAGGTGAAAGTACACACAATCTCAGCCTTTAGCGTAGCATAGGCACGGACAATGAGTCAGGGCATTGTCACTTCAGTTAAATATCCTAAAGCTGTAAGCTATACATTTTATTACCTACACACTGCCTGCAGCTACTATGAGCAAATGTGAAGAATAAGAACAGCAGCTGTGATGAGCCTAGAGACTAGAGCCCAGTCCACCCTGCTCTCTGTGATTGCAGAGCCGCTGGTTGATTTAATGACCACAGGACTCGAGGAAACAACCAGGACACAAAGCACTTAACGACAACATGAAGGAGCTAAAAGGTTGTGCATGGTCATGATGACACACAAGCATATGAGACACACACACACACACACACACACAGTAGGTCTATTCCTGTGATCATGAATGTCATGTAGAGCTATTTGTATTCTTTATTGGTCTACATAATTAACACACTTCCAGTCGAAATGCCAGCCACGTCTAAAACCTCAGTCCAATTGAGTGGCTTTGTTGACCCCTTGTGCAGAACCGAAGACCAGGGAACGCAAGCCTGTGTCCGTTTCAAACCCCATGAGGCCGAGCTGTAGTTTGTTATCGCATCGTGTAAAAGGCGCAACACCCCTCTTACACTACGGAGAGACAGAGACGGTTGGGAGCAGGTCGCCAACACACCCAACACACACCAATCGCAAGCCGAGACTCGGCCACTCATCACCGCAGATGGCGCAGCAGTCATTATGTCCTTCATGCCGGTCGTATTACACCCCATTCTCTAAAAAAGCCTGACCCGCTTTATGCTATTAGCTCGCCATCACGAGTGAGCCTCTCGTCTGTTGCCATGACGAAGCAGGGGGCAGGTGCGCTAATAACGGGGCTCCGACGGGTGTAAAGCATTAAAAAAAAGAGCAATCATCGGCACTTTGTGCGATTGCACTAAAAGGCCCGAACGAGCGTTTTAAAACAAAGCTACAATGGCAGAAACAACAGACCAATTAGTGCGTTCCACACATAAAAATAAAAGGCAACCCGCCGCTCGGGAACAGAGGGTGGGATGCATGGAGCCAACAGAGATTTCCTATTCCGTCACGATTAGCATTGTCTTATGGCATTAGGGTATTAACGTGACACTGGCTTGATCACAGAAATTCCCCCGAAATGCGGAAACGCTACACAAGAGCGCAAGATGACTTTGAGACCAGGAACAGAAAACAAAAAGATCTGACTTGATTTTCTTTTTTTTTATCATTTCATTCACCGCCCTCCCTGGTGTTTTTGTCTGGAGGTGTGCTTTTGGAGGAGACGCATGCTGACTGCTCTGCTCTGCTCTGCTCTGTTCTGTGCCTGCGTGCTGCTGGGGCTTTGACGTTCCCATCAAATGCAGGCTGCGGGAATTCTCCGCTGTGGCGCCTGCACACCCCCACATCAAGTATCAATCGACTGTAGGAAACGGGGCCCAAAATGGTTGCTGGTATGAGACATGGAGGGACTGGTTGGTTTGTGTGACTTTTATATTACTTCCCTTTATTTAACTTACTTACTCCCCGTTTTCATGTTAGTAATAGCCTCCAAAGGGGCATAAGCACCAAGAATGATGACGATAACGATAACGATAACGATAACTATAACCATAACGATAAAAGTGTCCACACTGACCAATGATAAGAAAAGTCTCTCCTCGTGTTAATGGATGTGACGGCTAAAATGTGATGGGTTCTGAGCTTTTTATAATTCTGAAAATCGGTCTGAAAGTGCTCCCTCAATGATATTGTTATATGATATCGTTATAGTTTGTGTGTAATGTCATCATTCATATTATTGAAAGTGATATTTGTTTATAGAAATCGTTCTTGGTGCGAACGGCCCTGTATTTGAGAAGATATAATATTCAGTCATACTAAACCACAACGTAACAAAATCTCAGTATCAAAAGGAATTGGAAACTGGTGGATGAATCATACCAGGGTTGCCCACAATCATCCTGAAGGTCCTTTTTCTTCTTTCTAACTGGACAGAACCTCTACTTATGGCATACATGGTCCGACTCAAAACTAATCAATCAGTTGAAAGGGATTATCAGGCTCTTGTCAAGTTCTTGCCAAACACCCCCCCCCCTCCCCAAACCCTCTGCAGTCCTCCACCCCATGGATAACACTGGGCAGACTAGCATTGCAGTTACTGTCGATTCACTATGAAAAAAAAAAAAGGAAAAAAAAAAAAAACAGCCCAAGATTGACACAACTGCATTTTCTAGCAGGACTCACAAGGGGCATAGAACATGACCAGGGCGTGCTTCTTCTTCTTCAGCGCCTCCCTGAAGTCCTCGGCTCCCAGGTGGCTGACGCTGGACGGCCTGTCCTCCCAAGACTGCTCCGGGGGCGGCGGGGCCTGGGGACTGGATGGAGACGAGAGGTAAGACAGGAGAATAGCAGCCAGAGTGACCGATTACGGAGAATAACAATACAGGCTGGGATAACAATGGGGCCCACTCTATTGTACGTTCGGCATCCTGTCGGCTGGGAGAAACCACTAGACTGACATGTAGTGGTTTTATAAAAGCAAGTTTGCAAGAATGGGGACCCCACAGGCTGAAATAGAAGTGGACCGCTCCACTGGTCATACGAACATCTCATAACAACAATGGATCACTCGACTGTACATCCATGTATCATGTCTGCCTGAGAGGAAGCACTGGACACAAACACACACACACACACACACATACACATACACACACACACACACACACACACACACACACACACACACACACACACGTGTGTGTTTATAATAACAGGTTTACAGCACCTCGGTGAACTGCTACGGTCAGTTTGTTCCGATGAGAACTCTAACATTGTTGAAACGCCTGGCAGCCTGCCTGTTGTCCTGACCCTGGGGCAGGGGCTAAAGTGGTACCTGCACATGGACAAGGGTGGACTCACCTGGAGATTGGCCACCTTTTGCCCCCTGCCCCCCAAACCAAACCATGCCCCCGTGAGCAAACGGAGCTTTACCTCCATCTGCTGGGTGGTCAATCGGACCACAGAGCACGGCTGCCAGAGAGGTCAATTGAAGTCGTGCTTGGTTAAGCGTGATCAAAATGAAATTTCAGACAGGTCAGAGAGGGGTCACCTCTGAGAAAACCATATAGATCCAGCAGGCTTACAGGATGCTTACAGCATCTTCTCCACCTTCTCAATCTATATATTACTTACCACTGTACAGATACTTGCAAATGGATGTGGGCCCTTAAATATCCAGGAAGGAAAATCTCCCTGTTATGATTCTCATTTTTAAAGATATAGAAGCATTTTTACTGAAGGCGTTTATCGGTCTATCTAACATGATGATCAGGCTGGATGATCAGATCATGACAAATGAAACCTCAATTGAAACGTGCTATTGATTTGTTGAGATGATTGCTCCTATTGGCATATACCGTAGGCTATTCCTGACTATGTTCTAGTTCTAGTATCTCCTCTTAGGCAAACTTGCATAAACTGCATTATACACTCTTAAAACAAGCCCCCTGGATTGTTTCATTTCTTCCAACGCAACTGACTAATGTAATGTAAACACCTCTGAAATAATCAGCCTTTTCAAAATGATTTTCCCCCCCAAGTTGTCGCCTGATCATCACCTGCATCTATCCAGACTAAATACCACTAAGTTATAGTCTATGATGACTGAGCTGCCTGGCCAGTTAAACAGAAGAAGGTCATTCCTAATTCACTGTTTACCTGGTCGCGTCTAACAAGTTTAAAAAGCGTTCAAGGTTTAGACAAAGATCAGAAAAACGCAGACTGAACACCCTTCGTCAGTATGGCCTCTAGTCTCGAAGGATCAGCACAGTGATCAAGTACAAGAGCCATTTTTCTGAGTGGCTTTTGTGTAGTCTTCACGACTAACAACTCTTGACAGTTGCTCAGACGCACACGACCTCTGGATGGATGACTTGAGACTTGAGAGCTCTAGTCTCCGCTAAATCCAGGTGAAACCGTGAGTGGCCTCTTCAAATAACTCCAAAAACCTCTTCAGACATGCCCGCACCTGACCCTGAAAAACAAACAAAACTCCGCCAGGTTACAGCCTCGTCGTCGTCGCGGCCGAGCTATTTATAGCGCGCCGTCGAGGCATCGTATCGCATCCTAACGGCGGAGGGCAACGCGAAAAAAAAGAAGACAACGCGCCTCACCTGCCGGCGACCTCTACTCCGGCTCCACATCCCGCACCCGAGACACGTCACCTAGACGGATTGCCGAGGGCACGCAGCAGGTCAGACACTATTTATCTGGGCCACTTGAAAGAGATCGTGGCAGCGCAAATAGAAAGCGTGACGGAGTGAGGATTTATCCCTCATCTGATACTAATGAGCGCAACTTGGGTAAAAGGCAATGCTCACAAACATGAACTCCGCTTCAACTCAGTTTCTCCTCGTCTGGGTGCTAATAACCGTAATCTGAAATAATCCTCTTGTCATATTTTGACGACTGGATCATAAAATCCCAGATGAGGCGCGCTTGCCTCGCGATGCTCGCTACATGCTGTTCACATCGATCGCAGCGGCGAGGACAGAACGCAGGGACAAGAGAGAGATAGAGAGAGAGAGAGAGAGAGAGGAGAAAGAGAGAGAAAGAGAAATCTTGAAGTGATTTTCTAAACATGCCAAGAAATGAGTCAACATTTCCTGTGCTGTAAAAGTCTTCCAGACATTCAGAGTCCATAAGTCGTATGTCATCGGCCGTGACATGGGGCTTGAAAACACTAAACATGGTTGATGTGTCCAAGTGAGATGAGTGAGTGAGTGCATGAAAAAGAGAGAGGAAGAAAACAACAGAGAGAGAGAGAGAGGGAGGAAGGGAGGGAGGGATGGACAAGGCATAGTGAGAGTGAGAGAAAGGAAAAAAAGAGTCAAACGAATGTCAAAAGAGCCATCTCACTTCTGCAGCCACTCGATGATCTTGTCCTTGGTGCGGAGCTGGGGCAGGGTGTACTTGTCCTCTCCTTTCTCAAAGTACTTGACGGTGGGGAAGCCGGAGATCTTGAAGCGCTCGCCCACCGACTTGTGGATGGTGGTGTCCAGGGCAGCCAGCACACCAGGGCTCTGAGACCACAAAGAGACAAACAAAGAAACAAACAAATAAGCAGTCAAAGAGACAAACAAACAAAGAAACAAACAAAACAACTGAAACCACACTGAGCAGGAGGAAGCAACATCCACTGAGCTCTAAAACTTGCATTTTACACATGAATAAGCACATGAAGGTTAGGGAGTTGCTTTCCTGTGGGCACAGAAGGAAGAGAAAGTACGTTGATCAGCCTACAGAGAACGGGACTACAGACGGTTCCTCAGATCCACTACATAACAGGCATACCATAGAACCCTATGTAATGGCAAGCATGGAAGGAAATTACCTCAGTGACCTGATCAAGAAGCTTGAGTCTTGTGGTTAGCTCAACGTTCCTAACTACTTCACTTGACAGTAGACTCCAAATTTGGAGGTACTTAATTTTAGATTACTTGATTGTGATCCATGACTTTTGCCCTCGCGTGAAGAAAAGCAAATCTTGCTGGAGAGAAAAGGGAATTACAAGGCTCTCGAGTGCAACTTCCACGACCTTGTAAGGCAACTTTCCAACAGCGAGCCGATTCGCATAACTGTCGAGAGAGAGAAACCTTATTCCAAAAAGTTTTCAAACTGTAGCATTTCTCCGTGTCCAAAAAACAGCCCCCAGGTTCAATTACACAGCCTATTAATAGTTAGTGTGTTGTCTCCGAGCTTGTTATTCATGATTGCATGCTAATTGCCGAAAAGAAATGAACTGCCTCGTCAGTGAGAATGGCTGGTCTGAGGCCGAGGCGGCCAGCAGTGGTTGGCACAGAGGAACTGTGTAATATTTAAAGGCCCGTGGCTCACTCTCTCGCTCTGACAGCTGTCTGCAGGAGGCAGATAATGAACCCCACACTCGATTAAAGGTAGAAGCCGTTCCCCCCAAAAAACGAGCGCGCTTCCAAAGTGCTGAACACTGGATTTTTAATAGTCTCAGCTGGAGGTAAGATTTTTTTTTCGTCATCTCACGCCTCACTCATTACTGTGAGCAGAAAGCGCCTGATGCAACCAAAAGTGGCTTCATTCAGGATGATAACTTTACACTCAACGAGTGCAAAAATGACTGATCGTTTTTCTTAGAGTGTTTTTTTCATTCATGCTGAGCTTCAAACAAGCACTCGGCAAAACAACATTCGCTTGGGTGTCTGTAAAATAAAAAATCCAATCTCCCTCAAAACAAACAAGAAACTGTGGATTGGACACAGTTTACTACGACGACGCATTGTGCTTTCATTCCAACGTGCCTCGGCACACACGCCGAGGAGTGGATTCGGAGGAACGAAAACAAATGACATCAGCCTGCTCAAGGGAATCGAGGCTGGCCAGCGGGGACATTAAGACCTGGCTGCACTGATTAACACGAAAACTTGCGTTTTTTTCCGCCCCACCCCATCACACACACCCCCCCTCTGAACGAAAACCGCCCGCTCCCACACACAGGCACGCAGCCATCCGTCCTCTCCTCCCTGCTCTGGAGCTTGAGTGGTGGGCCAGAAGCAGGCTGGGTGCCGCGGGGGGAGAGAGAGCGAGAGCTCTGGGGATGAGCTAACCACTACTGCGGTGACGAGGGCCCTGGCCGCCGCTACACACGCTGCCACTGGAGTATTACCTAAAGCTGCCGCCGCGCCCCGCGCTAATCAGAAACAGGACACGCAACATGACAAGGGGGGCCTGCTGCAAAGGGCGTCCTCCTGCGGCCTCCAATATGGCTTAACGGCAGGCTTTACAGCCTAAGAGCGCTCTCTCGCTCTCTCTCTCCTTCTCTCTCTCCTTCTCACTCACTTTCTCTCTTCTTCCTTCCTCTCATTTTCTCTCTGCTTCTCTTTCCCTCTCCTTCCCTCTCTCTCTCTCACTTTATCTTTCCTTCTCTCTCTTTCCTTCTCTCCTCTCTGATTCTTTCTCTTTCTCTGTTCTCTATCTCTTCTCTCTCTCTCTCTCTCTCTCTCTCTCTCTCTCTCTCTCTCTAGTGGCTGGTGGTGGTCCCAGTCACCTCCACAGAGATTGGCACCCCTTGATAGGGATGAGCGGCGAGCGAGGGGATTATAAAATCGATAAGAGCCGGCACCAAGGGCACACTGTAATTCTCCGGTGTGCAAAATACATTTGATTTCATTACTGCCAAAGAAAAGCTGAGGCATTCACGGGAGCGTGAGTTATGACATAATCAAGTGCTCTCATAAAGAGAATGTGACCTCCCGAAGTAATCCAGGTTTTTTTGGGACGCCACGAGTCGTCGTCACCATCGCATCCCGGGTACGGCTGGAAACGTAAATGCTTGGGACTGTTTCGGCAACAGCAATGGCTGCTCGTCGACCTCTCATTTTTGCAGATAGTGACATCATTTTAGACATTTCGAAAACATGCTTACGAAGCAGAGTAGCTCTGGAGCTTTTATTTTTTTGTGGGTCAGTGCTGATTTGACAGTCTGAAAGAGCAGGGGTGCTCATAAATGCATGTCGATGTCGGCAGAGAGGGCTGAAAGGAAAGGCCACTCACGTCTGGGTCTTTATTGAGGTATTCGGCGGCCTCATCATACTCCGGCTTCATCTTCTTACAGTGGCCACACCCTGAGACACGCAAAATCAAACAAACCCATTGGGATTATATAAGTGGACACACACACACAAACACAAATACAAACACACACACACACAAATACGCACACACACACAAACAAACACGCACCATGGCACGTATACTCTTGCTCACATACACACAAACAAACAAACAAACACACACACACAAACAAACGTACACAATGGCAGGCATTCTCTTGCTCACACACACACACACACAAACACAAACAAACACAAATAAAAACATGCACAACGGCACGTACACTCTTGCTCACACACACACACACACACACACTCTCACAGGTCATTAAAAGGACGTTTCGGTCATTCAATGTCATAAGCGTCCACTTCACGGTGAAACAACATGGCAAGATTTACACCAGCCCATCAACTCCCTCGCAATAACAAGACACACATCTATAAATTCAAACAGGACCCAACACACCCACCACTGCTCTTACAGTAATTTCATCATCCTAAAATGATGTGCGTACTTACCGTAATAATCCCTCAGAGCATCAGCACTGACTCACCCTCTCAGACGCGGATGAAAACATGTCTCTTCCGTGAGTGAACTAACGGCACATGTGCGTACATGGCGGGGCATAGCGAAAAACAGAACCGGGGAATAATAGTAAGGAGTTCCCTCCTCCACCCCTCCCCACTTATGCCTCTTTGTTCCCCCCTCAAACTTCCATTGGCAGGGAACCGGGAATCCAGCACTAACAGTCATGGTTGCACACAACCAAATGTCCAAATGACACAGTGTGGCGTGGAGAGAGGCTCTTTCTCTCATCATAAAGCCCGTTCTTATTATTTCGGATGGATTCTTGAGGTCATTTTTTTCCCCCCGGGATTTTCCCCCCAGATAGAGTTCAACGCTTAAATGCATCGATGATGATTACTGGACGCCGCTGGTCCCCAGGGGGGGGGGGGGGGGGTCGAGAGCTGAGGAGATGTGTTTGGAAACGCTTAGTGCTTGTAGTCCTGGAAAGCGTCAGACAAGAGTAGTGCAACTAAACCCCAAGAGATGTGTCAGAGAGATCGCGAGTGCGAGAGTGTGTGTGTGTGTGTGTCTAGGTGGGTGTGAAGGCTGCCATAGACAAGGGCCGTGTCCTTAAATGACATCTGTGTCATTTGTGTGTGCGTGCGTGTGTGAGTGTGAGTCTCTCATGTGTCAAATCTCTACATGGCATAATCATCTGCCGGAGAACGGTGACACCCATCCATGCCCTCTAAGAAAATTAAGGGCTGCTGTTAGATAGTTCAATTTTTCATCAAAAACAAAATAAATGCTTTCTTTAAGTGATGCTATTCAGAAACGTGGCAGACAGCAACATCTATTAAAAAGCTCTGAGCCCTTCATTTCAGTTCCTTCAATTACTCTATCTTTCATCTCTGAATAGCAGTAGAGGACATGTCAGCCTCATTCCCTTTTCTAGCTTGCCAAGCACCGGACCAACTGAAATCAACATGTCTGGTGTGACTGTCAATATATCAATATGGAGGCATATTGTTTGTTTTCATAAGAAAATCTGTTCTTTCCAAATCTGTCAGATGCTGATACCGGAGCAGATGACATGACAGCAGATGAAAATGTCAGCTCGATGAAGGAGGAACAAACATGTTTGTAAACAGTTAAGTTTTGCCTCCATTGTGAATAGGTCTCTAAACAAATTGATGAAAACCCTAACTGACACTCCAAAACTGGAGATCACCCAACGACCCAACAACGGACAAGCTCAGGCTACCACTTGAAAGTTTGGATGCATTGCATTAAAAGTTTTAAACATTTTCCATCATTCGTCTTTCAATCACATTGAAAAAGTAATAGAAAATGGTCAAGACACAGAGGAGATCAGAAGCAAACATTTCCACTAGAAATCAGTATTCAATGTTTGTCCTTAAAGCTGTGGAAACATCTTGGCATTGTCGCTGTAAGACTGTTAAGATGATCCGGAGAAATTGTAATGCTTCCTGAAAAATCTCTGAAATTGGATTGGCTTGACGGGGATTGCTTGTGTCATACTTGGCTCTTTTGGCCATTTGAATATATGCTTTGTATTGCTCGGTCTCAGATGTTTTTTTGGTCTCTCTCAGAGGGCCAGCATTCTTGTGTGACTTCCCTGGACGAGAAGAGATTGGTGTTCTGCAGCTGCTGTTTCACAAAGCTACCACATGGCCCCTGAGCATTTGATTGTCAAAGTAGAGAGAAATGGTCTTTCTCTTCCAGCACAGTTGTGCACAACCAACTCTCATCTCTCCTTCTGTCCTGCTTAGAACGAGCTTTGATGATTGCTTAAATATGATCTGTTTTAGCCTATATACAGTATTTCAGACCAATGAACTAGCATCTTCATTTTCAAAAAAAAAAAAGTGATTCCAAACTTTTCAGAACAATGTGTGTTTCTCTAGCTTAATGGTTCTCTAGCACTGTTAGTACACAGATTTTATCAACCCATTTCAGGCATGTTCACGATGGGAAATGCCTATATGTTTACACAACTCTGTATCTCACTTGTTTATGTTTATGTTTCTGAGAACGAAGCAAAGGCACTGATGTAATTCACTGCAAACATTATAAATAGTTTCATGCCCAGCAATTACATCTGACATATACAATCACAAAATTACAGTGATGTACAACAAATAGCCGGTTTGTGCTGAATAGTAGGAAATGTTTTTTTTTTGTTTAGTTATATTTAGTTATCAATGGTTTATGCATGTCTCCATAATTGGTATCCATGATGGAAAAAAAAGACCTCATAGAAAAGCACGGGGCTGCAACATAATTGAGAACCATAATGGGAATGGATTTAGTCGGCGGCTCTGCTGACTTCATAATCATCATCATCTACTGTATCATAATAATTATCCTTTGCAGAGATGACTTCTCATCTACTGAAATGATGACGGACCATGGCACACATACTGATACAGCCTCCGCTGAGAGCTCTGACTGATAATTGGCAAAGGTTGAGATCTCGGCTCAAAGGGGGGAGAGTGTTGCTTTTAAAGAGGCTCTAAGTGGGCAGTGGACTCCCCACTCCCCCTGACCCACTTCAGACAAACCTAATAACGAATCTAAAATACCCCTAGAACTGGGTTGACATCCGTTTCGGTTCCACGACGGGAGCTACTCACATGGAGCGTAGAACATGATCAGGGCCGAGGGATGCTCCTCCAGGAAGGTGTCGAAGGTGTCATCGGTCAGATGAAAGACGGCCGAGTCCGACTCTGACCAGGGCACCTCTGGACTCTTGGGCTGCGGAGGCTGAGGACTGCAGGCAGCAGAAACAGAGAGAGTGGGGGAAAAAAACGACATACTTTTGGATTACAGACGTAAAAAAATGCTTTCGTCAGAGCAGAACGAGCAAAACAGAATTGGACAGAACAGGATGAAATAGATCTCAAAAGAACAGAATTAGAGCGGAATAGTACAGTAATTTCACATAACAGGTAGGTAATCTTAGTCTCTCCTATAAGAGACGCAGAGAGAGAAGCACAGAGAAAGGTTCTCAAGTGAGTTTGGTGCTACACTGAGTCTGAGACATAACAGGCACATACAGTGCCATCCAAAAGTATCGGAACATATGCTTAAAGTTAAATATAAAATCATCTTTGAATTGCATTGAGCTCAATAAGAATGAAACCAGCTAATAACTGACGGATATAGTGTTGATGTGGGGTTATTTTAATTCCAAAGGCCAAGGGGACTTTATCAGGGTGCATAGTGTCCTGGATCCATGAAATAACTGGCCTTTAAAAATAAAAATAAAAATCCTCTATGGGAAATTAAACATGGGCGTTCCAATACTTATGACCCCTGTATTTTAAGGAAAACATTTATTTATTTACAATACATCATTCATTCACAAAGAAAATTGATGTCCTTAAAGGTTGAATATTTCCTCCTTGTTTCATTGAAGGCATTAAGATCAATTTCCAAAAGATGATTTTATATTTAACTTTAAGCATGTGTTCTAATACTTTTGGAGGGCACTGTATTACTAAGCAGCTGGAACATCTGACTGGAGCCCTCACCACAACATGAGCGCGCTCCATTCACTCTACCCCTGGACAAATCCAAGGACAAGGCCCTGGACAGCTAAAAGCCCAATTCCTCAGTCTGAACTGCATTCCCTTGGGATCGGACACCCCCCTCCGATAGTTAAAAACAAGACGACCGAGAGCCTGCCCAAAATAAAACCCACTCGCGCAGGAAAAAACAACAACAAGTGTTGAGACGTTCTCCGCATCGACCGTAATCCCATCTCTTCAAATTAATTCCGACTAACTCAATGGATTTCGCACAGCAGCACTATGTCTTCCTGGCATCCTCCAAAATCCACTCATCTTTTCATTTCCTGCCGTAAATCTTCTCTTCCACACCAGTACCCCCCCCCCCCCCCCTACACACCACACACACACACACACCGTTCTTACTCACGGAGAGAACACAGTACCCCCCCACCCCCACCACACACACACACACACAGGAACACAGGCGGAGCAGGCAGCGGTGCCGTCCCATCTGGGGGACCTGAGTGAGCTTGTGAGGGTCGGGGGCTTCAGGAGCACGAGAGGCTGCAGCTGGCTGAGGCTGTCTAATGCACTCCACTCCCAAAGGCTCCTCGTCAACCTCACAATCCAGGTGTACCCCACTTACTGGTGCGCACCCCTGCCAAAGCCCCCCCCATCCCACTACTCTGCAGAGTCTCCCTGGGAGGGTGTGTGTGTGTGTGTGTGTGTGTGTGTGTGTGTGTGTGTGTGTGTGTGTGTGTGTGCTTGTGTGCCTGTGCGTGTGTGTGTGTGTGTAGAAGTAACGCTAAATGAAACAGCTGTGCTCTCAGGGTATTCTTCAGACCTGCCTGCCATCAGGCCTCTGAAGACGCTTTCTCTCCCTCATAATCACCCGCACACACTAAAAACTCTGACTGGAAATCAGCGGCAGCAGCTGCCACAATTATACATAGCCTGGAATTCCTCAAACGCTCCGCCGTTTTTAAAACCAATAGGCATTTTTATGTGAAATCTGCACTTAAGAGGTGCTTGCCATAAAAAACACGCAGACAGCCTCAGCGATGATCACAGCTCGAAAGGAAAGAATCCCCGTCAAGCTTTACAGTTAGTTTTACGCACAGGGAGAAGCTTTTAGAGTTGGCTGTGGTCCTCCCTGACACAAAAACGAGAATGCCTCCCAACGTATACAGTCAAGAGAGCCCTAGCAGGTGACCTATGGGTCACAGAAGCACACTGTTATTGTGAAAGCCATTTAACCATAGACATAAACGACAGCCGGCCCTTCTGGCTAAGAGGAAAGATATAAAGTGGTTTTGTCTGGGAGGGGGAAGAGGAAGAGCTAGAGAGAAGGAGGTGAGGACAGTCATATACGAGTCGTGAAGTGTTGCCTTTATGAGATAGGGAGAGAGGAAGAGAGAGAGAAAAGGAGAGAGAAGGACAGACAGAGTAGGAGAGAGAAGAGGATAGAGAGGACAAGGAAGAGATGAGGTCAGGACAGTCACATAAGGGGCGTGGAGTGTTGCATTTATGAGATAGGGAGAGAAGGAGAGAGAGAGAGGAGAGAGAGAAGGAGAGAGGAGAGAGAGAATGAGACAGACAGAGAAGGAGAGAGAAGAGGAGAGAGAGGAAGAGGAAGAGATGAGGTCAGGACAGTCACATAAGAGGCGTGGAGTGTTGCGTTTATGAGATAGAGAGAGAAGGAGAGAGAGAGAGGAGAGAGAAGGAGAGAGGGGAGGTGAATGTTAAGGAGAGCCGTCTTTACTCACCTCTTTAACCAGTCAGCAATGTCCTTGGCTGTGGCTCCGTAGTTCTCATAGTGATGCAGGAACTTCCCCTTCCTGTTGGAGAGAGGGAGAAACAGTTGAAGGCTCATGACAGTCATCAGTGCTGGATGCTCAGAGCAAGGCCTTCAGGGGGTTTTCAACAGAGATGCTCTCTTTGTGCTGTGTATGTCATTACAGATAAATGTTATGATTGGGTTGTGAATAGTCTACCTAGAAATATTCTGCTTCCCAGCACTCCGAGCAGGGTGAGGGGGAAGGATGCGCTTAAAAAAAAACATTTATTACAATGACTACATAGATTTAAAAGCCACTATGTTGTGACCAAACAACCTTGTCTTCAGGGTTTAACGTTCGATGGCTTTTAAATCCATGTAGCCACTGTAACAAAAGTTTTTTTTTAAATGGATCCTTCCTCATCCTTACCCTGCTTAGAGTGCCTGGACTGCCCTTTATCACAGAATAAATCATTTTTTTCCTTTTTTGAAGAGCACCCAATATACTTTTGGACATATGACTTGTTGACAGAGCTACCTGTTGTCTGCATGAAAGTTTTTCTTGTGTTAGTCATTCATTTCCCGCAACAAACACATTAAACTAACCAAGCGTGCACCTGGAGCGAAACAAAGGAGTTCTACCTTGGTTATTTTCATCAGACTAAGAGGCACAATGCAGACTCAGTGGGCAGATGATATTGTTTTGACACTAGAAAAATCTGAGTTGGGGGACATGGCTGAGTACTTATGCACCAACCCTGAAAAATACTGTGAGGTAATCGGAGCAGCTTGCCACAAAATTACCACCACTGAAAACTATAGAAGGCCTTCAGGCAATCCTTCACTGTTTTTACTGCGCAACACATTAAGGCATTTACAAGCCCTCTGCAAGATCCACATGTAAGTTGCTGGTCTGTCCTCATCTGCCCTGCTTAAAAAAGGACTTTTAATAATAAGTCTCTGATGTTGCGCTGAAGTTTCTACAAACATGGTCTAGGAGCTGGGCCATTTGTAACTGTCACTTATCAGAAGAAGAGAGAACAAAGCTTGAACGCCTGCATTGTTAAAAACAAAAAAGCGTTCTGGCGACGGCCCGTCAGCTTTCATTTCAACTGAGCTGTTAAAGATCCCTTCCTTCGGAATTTATTTCTGACTCCACTCTCTCTCTGACCTCTAAAACTCCGACGACAACAACAACAAAAAAATCGTGCTGTTTACGCACTGTTGCTATTGCTGCTGTTCCCTGGCTCCGTCGCACCTCTCTCAAGGCAAAGACGCACACGGCGCGAAAAAAACACGCTCAGCCGTAAACAACAAATAACTCGCCGCTCCCCTCGCGAGTGAAAACTCGGCTGCCTGCGCTGAGTAGTTTGGAGCACCACGCTCATTGTGTTTATCTTCGATGGGGCTCATTACGGTAAGCGATGATGCCGGCGCGGTCGTTAGCCCGAGTCTACCCTCTGGGCCCTCGGGGCGCCGGAGTTTTCAGCGAGAGCGAGATTTCCGTTTGGAGCCCGCCCGCAGAAGGACGCCGGGTAATTAGCGCCGCCGTAATTAAATGACACTGAAACGAGGAGAGCGAGCGTTTAACTGACAAATAGCAGAGCATAAAGGCCGAGGGAAGAGACGCTCAAAAAGTGCGGCGCGCCGCCGCGAGAGAGCGAGACGAGATGCAAGGAGGCGGCGTACCGAACCGACACCAAGGACAACGGCATAACACTTTGTGGCGTTTTATTTTCGGGGGGGATAATTTGGTGCCGTTTACAGCGTTGGAAAATGGAAAAACCCTGCAGTGAGCTTGCGCAGTACTCAGAGAGCGTTCAACCATTTAAAAAAACGTAATGGATTTGGGATGCAATTGCATGATGAAATAGTCCTTGAGAAAGAAACTTTTAGGATGCTATTAAAAAAAAAGTATGGATATTGTGATGTAACACTTGAGATGTATTTATCACTCTGTGTGTGTTTGTGTGTGTGTGTGTGTGCAGAATGACTCATATACACACTCACTCAAAGTAGCAGAAGGTCGGGTAGCCCTTGACGTTGTATTCCTGTTTGAGTCCGTCAAACTCGGCTGGGTGCACGTTCATCCCTGCGAGCACCTGGTGAGAAGCAAGGGATTTCAGTCCAAATCAACAAGCCGACTGCGAGGCACGGGGGGCATAACAATGAAGATGAACGACTTTACGGGTGACAGGGCTCTTTAAAAATTCAACAAGGAAGAGTGGAACCTAACCATGTTAGGCAGGAGAAATGATATGAAATGAGGCAACATGCCATTTATTTTGTTTACTTTCCCAGGGTGGGGACGGGGGCTTCAACTTCCCGGTGAACAAATTGAGTCAGGAATAATCGAATCAAGCTAAAAAAGCCACCCGTGCTCTCTGACTTTTTTTTTTTTTTTCTCGTTGCTGTTGGCTGCTGTTAGATCCTTGAAATTCCAGAGCAGTTTGTGAGAGCGTAAAAGCACTCAGTAATTTTTCGGCGAAACGTTATGGAGTGCGCTGTGCATACAATCCCAGTGTCAGCTGGCGCATCCTCCGGTGCATCCGACAGCTACGTGAAGAATGTGCGCCGGGCCTGTGCTGACCACCGATTACCCATCCAAATCCATCACATTTTTGCAGCGCTATCAGGTTCTCACACACACACGTGAAAGGCAGGAGAAGGGGGTGGGGGGGGGTGTTGAGATGGGGGGGGGGGGATTGGGGGAGAAAAGGACTACACAGCAAATCTGCCAATGTTGCCTATACACAAACAACTGCATTCATTATGCAAATCTCCAAATGAGGGGCTTATTTGCCAAGTGCCCGAAACGCAACTCTTAAAAGAAATAAATACTGCTTCAATTAGCTGAACAACTTCAGCTCTCCCCATTCTACGCACATTTGCTGGAGAAGGAGAGAGGGGGGGAGACAGAAGGGGAGGGGGTGAAATCACTCAATTACTACTGTCAATGATGAAATCCAGCAGCCAACTGTTAGTCACAGATGAAAATGGGCACTCTCTTAAACAGAGACGCGGTGGAAGGATTTAACATTGTGCAATCCATCACTGTTCCCTTTGATTCGCGTGGCTCCCGAGGCTGTCTTCCTCGAATCGCAGCTCGTTTTTTTGAAAACGAGCATCTTCAGCCCTTTTATGGGCTTGGGGTTTTTTGTCTGGGTAGAGATTTGCTCGCATGCTTTCGTGTACTAGTGGCGGTTATGCAAGCAATCTACAGCACAGAGAGACAATGGCAGAACGAGACGAAGACGACACAACACAAAGACAGAGGGGGGGGGGGGGGGGGGGGGCTGGATATGGAGTGGACGTGGGGCGGACATACACGGCCACATAATGCTGGAGAAGACAGCAGGAGCCCACATCCACGTCACAATTTATCTTGCAATTACTGGAAATGTGCCCAAATCGGGCCGCTAAAGCCCCTGCATGAGAGCACTGGGGCTGGGCCGCTGCCAGAGCCTCACACACACGGGGAGCGGGGAGTCATATCTGCTCATTACATCAGCATGTCGTTACTGTGTAATGCAGACAGATCACTGGCCTCGCGGTAGAGACGGAGGAAAACCCCAGCGCACCCAAAGTGGTATGTGTGTGTGTGTGAGACAGAGTGTGTGTGTGTGTCTCACATGTCGTACACAAAGAAAGAAGTGTGTGTGTGTGTGTGTGTGTGTGTGTGGTGTAGTGTACCAGTATTTTGAGTGGCTGCATCACTTACGTATCTGCCCTTGGTCTCTGTGGCGGCCTGCTGGAAGATGGGCTGCATCCTCTTGCACACTCCACACCCTGCTCAGTGCAGACACACAGAAGAGAGGAGGAAAGGAGGAAGAAGAAGAAAGGAGGGAGAAGAAAGGAGTTAGGAGGAGGAAAGCAGCAGAACACTTATAGGTAGGTTACCCCCAAATCCCCCAGCACCGATGACACAGCCGGGGTAACTCTGGCAGCAACTTCCTCCTACACGTCAGGAGCACTTGACTCGGGGCCACGACTCCGAACAGGGCCATGAAGTTTGACGCACGCCCGTGTCGGTCGTTAACCGGGTGCAGGCCGGCAGACTTCAGAGATAACAGGGCAGGGGTTTCGTCAGCACCACCACCACCACCACCACCACCACTACCACACCACCGAGGGCTCTTTCATCATTCCGCCCCGACAAAGAGAATTTTAATATCGCCCCCGTCCGCGCTCAGCCAAAAGAAGACTTCCAAGAAGCGAAAAAAAAGGCAGCAACTATGGCTCTATGGGAAGTCTTTAACCATAGATTTTGACTGAAGGCCTTGCCTTTTTTTCCCTCCCTCCAGGAAATCTTTGTAAAATTTTTAAAAGCAAGCTAAAAGGATGGAAATCTTCTCAAAGATTAATCGCCGGAGGGGCCGGATTCTATTTGGCAGGTGCACTTGACCAATTTTCTCATTTCCTCGATGGCACGGTGTACTCGCTGGTGTCGTCCCCTTTTGAAGTTAAGCTTCTGGGGCCAGGGGAAAAAAACGTGGGCAGTGTTGAACGGGCAAAGCCCGCTCAGTTTGAGCCTAAGGGGCCTCCATAATGATGTTTATGTGTGATGGACACCTACTGGGCTACAGGGGGGGGGGGGAATGTAGGCTAAAGGTAGCCACTGCATCAAGCGTGCGCCCCAACTTAACATCTTACATCAAAATGGAGGAGCCAGAAGCCATTAACGTAATGAAGGCACAGGCTGGAGACTGGGGGAAAGAAAAAAAAAACAGCTGACAGTTCAGGCACTCACATGGGGCGTAGAACATCATGAGGATCGGCCTCTCTTCTTTCTTCAGAAGCTTCCGGAAGTCCTATGGGAGGAGGGGGAAAAAAGAGGGCTTGTGAGTGAGGAGGCATTAGCTGAATGAACCCAGTCTCATTCTACACACAACACAACGCCGTGCAACAGTAGACACCATTTGCAGCACCATTTACTTTTACAAGATCAGTAAGATTACTGTAGATAAAAACACACCCAGCCGTCTAACTGAACAGCCACTTCTCTTTCGGAGTGTGCGACACATTGTATGGAGGACATGATTGCAGCTCCAGTCTAGTGCACAAGATGTGAAACATACATGTATCTTGGGGGGGGGGGGGGAATCACCATTCTGCACCGACAGTCAGGTCTAGGGGGGGTTCGTTCTGTCATTTGACTCGAGTGGAGTGAGGACGACTCGAGTGGAGTGAGGATGAGAGGAGTTTAAATGCTCCAAAAGCTAGCGCCATCACTTCCTACCCGAAGTTCTGAGATCACAGCGGGGGCCGAGCGGCAGGGGTTCCTCACGGCTGCCTGCGTATATAACGGGATCTTGATCGATTGTTTGCGTTTCCCCCTCGCGCTAGTGCTCGCTGCTGCTGCTGCCGCTGCCGCTGCCGCCGCCGCCACCGCACACGTCGTGTCGCTCCGCGTCCGCCGGAGCGCGAGAGGATTAGGCCCAGACCCAGAGGGAGGGGGTGCTCCCCTCGCCTCCATTTTGTTTACTTTCTTGCCTCATTACCGCCTCATTTCCCTGCCAACACGACGCCGCAGCGGCGGACTACGTCAATACCTGCAGCTCCGACATGCCGAGAGCGGAACAGTGCGGAGTGGAGCGGCGCAGCCCGACATTACTGTGGGAGCCGCATGTGGCTTCGCTGTGTTCGGGAGTACGTGGCCTTGCGGCGGGAGGGTGCGGTGAGTTTTAGATTGCTTTTTGTTGACTAAGAACTTTGCATTCCTCTATCTCTTCTTAGCTCGTCTCTCTTCTTTATCTCCAACTGCTGTTGATACTGCTGGCAAATGTCTTTCTGGAATGAGTCGGTCCTGAGGGTCTGCAAGCGTTGGAAGAGAATACCCCAGAGACAATCTTTCCCGACTTCCATGAAAGAACCAGGGCCAGGCCTCGGTGAAACGGGATATCAACTTGATGCCCTGGATCTCAAAGGCTGCCTTTGTTTAGACGAGCCTCTTCAAACTAGACACTGCTACAGTGTTGGGGGTGGAAAAACAAAGTTATTCCAGTCTCTCACGGCGCTCGTTAAACTCACCTTCTCGGCCTCTACGTGGACGATGTCTTTGGCTTCGGGATTCTCCTCCCACAGAGGGGCGCCCGTGGGGTCTTTCAGGAACGCCACCATGGACTAGCAGAGGAAGAAAAACAAGAGAGAAATCAAACACTTGCGAAGTGAATCAAACACGTGTGGAGCTACAGTACATGGCTCACAGAGCAACCACAAGCAGGACTAGAGTATGCCCTCAGGGCAATGTGAAGTCCTAATCACTAGCGGCTAATTCAAATGTTACTGAATTGTACAAGCATTCCTCGGAATTGGACAAGCGTTCTTCTGCATTTTACAGCACTCCTCTCAGATCAACCTCTTTTCAAATCCCTACCATGAGAACCTATGACTCGAGGCAAGGAACTTTTTGATACTAGTTTTTGAAGGCTCTGAGAAAATAACAACAAATAAAACAAACCCCCAAACATAGGGAGTCCTCTCAGATCTACAAACTGGTGTTGGTAGCACAGTGGCTAAGGAGCTGGGCTAGCATACAGTGGCCTGAAAAGTTGTACGTTCAAGTCCTGGCTTCCAACGTTGTGCCTTTGAGCAAAGGGGCACATTCCATTGCTCCAGGGGCAGTCGATAAGATAATTGAGATATGCGAGTCACCTTGAATAAAAGTGTCTGCCAAATGAATAAATGTAAATCAAAGTAATGAAATGTAAACTCTGTAAAACTTGGGTGATTTTAGCCTAAACAGCTGAAGGAGAAAGAGAGAGAGAGAGAGAGAGAGAGAGAGAGAGAGAGAGAGAGAGAAAGAGAGAAACTAAAGACAGCATGTCTCATTCTCCCTCCCTTTGACCCTTCCAAGCTGACCTGGGAGCCCATCTCATTCATCATCGCCAGTCTTTACAGATCACAAATCCGCTCATTACAAACATATTCAGCTCATCCACATGAGGCACACAGATAATTGCGCTGACAATCTCTCACCCATTGGGAAGTGACACCGTTCTGATTAACGACAGGGAGTTAATTGTGTGTGTGTGTGTGTGTGTGTGTGTGTGTGTGTGTGTGTGTGTGTGTGTGTGTCTGCCTGCATGCGTGCGGAAACAGGAACATTCGTTGTTGTTGTTGTTGTTGATGATGATGATATTGACTTGTGTGCATTGGCGGCGAGTACTGAGCAACAGCAGCTACAGAGCCATTCACGAGGACAACGTAGTAAACGGTTGAGACACTTAGCCTCGGCCCTGTTTAATTAAACCACTCAGAAGATGCCTGGATTAGCGCGCTCACTGGCAGCACAGCACAACAATCTACGTCACTGGGGGAGATACGAATAAATAACAGAGCACTTTTACACAAGCAGCTAATTAATGGGGTGATCAGACAAGATAGACTTCTATCTGCTCCATTTTAAAAGAGATGTCATTACAGCACAGGTGAAAACATAGTCAAGGAAACATGTCAGTGCTGGTCATAAAAGGTGAAAAGGTTTTTTTTTTTTTTTAAAGAAAAAATTTTTTGCCACTGCTCGTCACATTACCTTATATGTTTCTGGGCGGCTGTATTCTGTGTGGAACGTTCCATCTCTGTGTGGCAAATAATGATGATAAAAGAAAAATAAATCAACGTCTCAGTTTCCATTGTCTTTCATAACATATTTTTTTGTGGTTGTAGGCTAAATTTTTTAAGATGGATGTTGAAATCTCGGAGTGTCTCCATTTCCCCAGCAGGAAGGTGCGCGACCTACTCACTTATAATGGAGCATCTCCACGCCCCCCTTTTTGGAGCTGGGGTCAACCTTCACTTTCTTGCACAGCTTCCGACCCTCTGAGTCACTGCGAAGGAGAACAAGGAGAGAAGAGGCATTAAACTCTGGAACAGGAAGCCTGAAACTTTTCTTCTCTTTTGACAGAGACGGCATGGGACATGGGTGAGATGCAAAACGAGACGCGCCGACCCAAAACCCATTTTAGTTCTGAGAACAACACAGACGCGAGCGCGAGAGCGCTTCACATCTAATTATACTTCACTTAACAACAGCCCCCGTGCGCTTTTTTTGTCATCGACCGGCGGGACATTCCACGGGTCCCCAAAAAACATCAAGCGTGATGCAATAAACGTCCTGTGACATTAGACAAATTGCTAGGGGAGCAATACAAGAGAGATTATGGGATGCGACAGATGACGACAGCAATAAGCTAATGCCTGAGGAGAGCACAGGTTTTTGGCAACCAGAGCCCCCAACCCACCCAGCTTCATTGGCTCTCAGCACCTGAAGGTGAGCCTGCTAAATGTTTCTTGGTGTTTTGAGCCCCCAACGTTGTCCTCAAGGCAGCGCTGCCTGGAAGGCGCTAGGGTTAGGCATGGGTTAAAGTCAGGGTTAGGGTTAGAATTAAGTGCCTTTAAGTCAACAGTGGCAGCGCTGCCTGGAAGACGACGTTGGGGGCTCAATACACCATCGAGCGGTCTTTGGTATTATTTGCCCTCAATGGCGCCTTCCAGGCACCGCTGCTTTCAAGGCACTACTCCCCTGAGTTTAGGGGTAGGATGAGGGTTGAGGGGGTTAGGCTTAGGAATAGGGTAAAGGTAGTGCCTTTTAGGCTGTGCTGTTGGGGGCATAAAACACCAATGAGCCCATCGAGCCTGCTAAATGCAGAATCCAGCCGCTTGCACCCCCCCGCCCCTTGAGCTTATGAAGCAAAATGCATATTCACGGTGACTAATTGCCTCAGTCGTTGCTACATGTGTTGCGGGAGAGAAACTTTCATGTTTGATGTGCCACTGTTTAGCATCGCTGAGGACAGCGGCCCACTGAGGAGAAGAAGGAAAGCGGGAGAGCGTAGGAAACGTAGGCAGAAGGAGAGTTCTGGGTTGAATGAGCCAGAGTTTTTTAGAGGCTTTTTTTGTTTCGCTTGCTTTTGTGTTCTCTCTGTGGGCAGGGCTCGGATTAATCACAAAGACGTTGAATAGCGCCGAAGCCCGCAGCTGTGTCCATAGCGAGCGAGGGGGGAACGAGCCAGAGGTGTCGTCGTCGTCATGATAACCGGAAAACACGCGCGCCGTTTCCCCAGTACCTGGCAGGGGAATGAGCCGTCCTGCTGCCAACTACATGCGAGCCACCCACCTACTCACACCTACCCCATGGCCCTCTGGATGGGAACACTCCCCTATGTCTGCTGATAATGAGCGTGGAAATGCATTATGCAAGAACAAATAAGCCTGGCAGGAACCCACCATAGAGATCTGGAGCCCTCGACGCCAACAGAGAGCCAATCAAGTAGAATTCGGTTACCTCCCTGACTATGACCAGCCCCCTCCACCCCCACCACCCCCACCACCCCCACCACCCCATCACCACCTCCATCACCACCTACACCCACCCACCAACCCCACTATTCCGCTCTCTTCTGTTGCAAGCAAGGAAATAAAACAGCAACAGTACATGTTACGCATCCCTCAAACAGAACCGATCTCTGGCAAAAAAGTAAACAAATGATTAAAAATAAAGGAGGCTCTGATGGAGAGGACGGGACAGGCTGTCAGGTGGGGGGAAGACTCGATTAAGCGGCCAACATGCTGACTCATAAGCACAGATGGCAACTCTCCGGCTATTTATGGTCCAAACATGGCCGTGTTTTCTGCTGTCGGGGTGACAGCCGTGGCTATCCATCGCAAGCCACTTTGTGTGTCACAGCATCGGAGCTGATCAACACTCGGCACGGAGAGAAGGAGAGAGAAGGAGGAGAGACGCCTGGTGCTGAATGTGAATTTAAAAAAAACAACGGAGTACATCTTAAAAACAAACTGTTTAAAATAGGTCTGTTTAAAATGGTAAAGCTGACTGAAGAACCATAATGTTTACTTTTTATCACTGTGTGATGCATCTAAAAACAGAGAAAGGTATGAAAAGGAAAAAAGAATCCCATCATCAAATTACCACATGAACGAGCGGTAGTTTCATAAAGAGGCTGCTTAAAAATGGCAAGCCAACTTAAGAAACATAACGTTTACTTTTTATAACTGCGTGACTCGATAACTTTGAGGCAAACAAGCATAGTTTCCCCCTCTTTTTTGCTTTCTTTTAAAGGAGTCTTTGTTCTGAGGGAGCGAGAGACTTGAAACATCAGCAAAAGAACTCAACACACCTAAACAGCGTTTATAAATAACACACCCGTGTGTTTCTGCCCCGGCAGCACCTGCAGAAAAACTGTCTCATGTGCATATTGCGCCTCAGCGCCCGAAAAACGTGAAAATAATGACTTCTTAACGAGACCCAGTTCCCTCATTCGTCCAATCGGATGAGCGGTCTCTCGGGAATGCCTGGTTGTTTACACCGCTCACAAAAGCATACTGTATGTCTAAGGCGACGGCCTCGTACTGCCAACGCGTGAGCACATCCGCTGAGCAGCTCGGGACAATGGATGGAGGCAGATGAAAAGCGGGATAACAATACAAAAGCCTGCACGCCACTTGTGTGACGCGGCTCTCAAATTGCTCTGCCTACCTTGTTCTCTCTTTCTCTCTCTCTCTCATTCTCTCTCTCTCTCATGTTCTCTCTCGTTCTCTCTCTCTTTCAGCTAATGAAGACAGCCTTCTGCATGATTCACGTATGAGCGGCTTAACCCCCCCGACCCCGTGCCCAGTGCTTCCATGCCAGGCCAGGCCTGGGTGAGCAGACCCTCCAGGGCTGGTGGATCTCAGCACGGGATGGGATTCGTGCGAGACGGGCTGAGTCACAACAACAGCGGGCGAGGGGTCGAGAATGGGGGCCGAGCGGTCGTGACACATCACACCATGCCACCCCCGACCCCTGAGCACCCACAGTGCCTCCGTCTCACTTCACGACCAAAGATGGGTGAAGTGAACTGAGTCACGCATTAGCCAGCGAGAGGCTCTCAGCGGAGGACACAGATATGGGGTGATTTCCACTTCCTCCACCCATAGTGAACCTCATCTCCAGACTGATTCGGAGCTTGGTCTCCAAGCAACAGGGCTATGCAGGAAGTGTGCATTTCATAACCAAAACAATTACCTTGAAAAAAGGTTTTTCATATTTTTTTAGAAACTATGGGGGGCAAAAAACAATTAGCTGAAACCATATTTAGCCATTTTAATCCGGAGGCAAAAAGTAAATAAACAAATGGAATGGAGAAAAAAAAAAACAAAAGTTCAAACACAAAAGGGCAATTTGTTTTCCCAATTAACAAATTCACAGCCATTAAGTGTAGCCTCTAAAATGTTTGTGCTTTCAGGTGTGAATGTGCACTCTCAGAGAAAATGGACTTTCTTTGAGGTGAAACTATAACTTTTCCCCTGTTATGTGAAAGTTTGTGGATCTATTTGTGGCTCGAGTCTCTTCACTGCTAGGGTGAAGGCAGTGTTGCAAGGCATTGTTATGGGCCTTCACCCAGAAGAGTGTGAGAGAGAGAAAACCAGACGCGAGCGCATTTCAAGCTCATCATGATGCACTTCATCGCTGCCCTGGGAAGATAAGTTGCTCTGAAAAACATTTCTCTGAGTGTCAACATTTATACGGTTGTGAAATTCAAAATAAACCCCACCGATATAAACTCCACAGAAATATGTACCCCCCTCCCCTCCCCGCCCTGCCTCACTCCCTCCCTCCCTCCCTCCCTCATTCGGTTTGTTTCCCTTTTGTTCAGTTGGTGCTGCTCTCTGGCTGGCCAAGGAGACAGTTTCTCATCTTGCAGTCATCTGGAGGAAATATGTCGACGACAGTACACTGTAAACTGGCAAGGGTGGCACTTCGAACAGCCACTGTCCTTGTGCAGCGTCATCTTTCCCCTGGCACACTCTGCTTTGCTTTGGCAATGACCCTGGCATCAATTCCACACACGCTTAGCCATGTGCTGACGCTCAAAAACACAACGCAATTCATTTTCAAAATGAAATGGCACGAAAATAATACAAAAAATGTCATAATGATAATAAAATGGGGCAAAAAAAAAACGAAACAAAAAGGGGCCGAATAGCAATTCATTACACGACCAGTCCTTGTGTACTCAGCTAAGCCTGTAGCTATTTTATCCTGGGGAACATCTGCAAAGTAGAGTTCTCCGCCTGCAGCCATTAACTTGATCAGAAAATCAATCACAGCAGAGAGATGGCGCTGAAAAGATGCCTTAAAAGCATGCGGTCCTCCTCCCACTGTCCGGTGTTTACTTCGTAAGCTTCATGCGCGCTGGGTAAGGACAGTCAATATTCAGGTCTCTGGGCTTTCATGTGTGTGCACAATAAATGATGGATAGGAATGTGGAACTGCCTTCATGCAATTCCTTAAACGCAACAGACTTTCACACTTAAAGATGCACTTCAGGCATTGATTAAAGGGGCATTCATATCAAGAACGATAACGATAACTATAAGCATAACGATAAAAACGCTCACACTGACCCACGATAAGAAGAGTCTCTCCTTGTGTTAATAAATTGTTCAAATGTGATGGGTTCAGATCGGCTGTTAGCTTTTTATCGTTCTCACAATCGGTCAGAAAGTGATCCCCAACGATATCGTTATTCATGTTGTTGTCATCATTCATATTAACAAGAGCGATATTTGTTTATAGTCATTGTTACAGTTTTCATTCTAAGTGT
The DNA here is from genome assembly GCF_963854185.1 of Sardina pilchardus. Taxonomy (NCBI): domain Eukaryota; kingdom Metazoa; phylum Chordata; class Actinopteri; order Clupeiformes; family Clupeidae; genus Sardina; species Sardina pilchardus. The sequence continues at coordinate 16,597,483 of NC_084997.1, forward strand.
GAATGTCCCTTATCCCTCAAAAACTCAGCTCAGTTCCTAAAAGATAATATTCATTCTTTTGATCCTCATAAAAAATCCCTTTGTTGCTTTCAAATGGCTTGTACGCATATCTACTTCCTCTTCCTTATCTTCGATATGTGTCACCCCCTTACACCCCACACTGTACAAGCCCCCCCCCCCCCATCCTCCCCGATCTGTCCCAATCACAATGGCTATGGTTCTGGAAGTAATTTCCCATTCATTTTCTCCATTGACATTTTAAAAAAATCTGTTGATAATCCATTTATGTACCATTGGTGAATCATGACCATAAAACATTTCATTTTGAGCACAAAGACTAACAAAAATGACAAGCTGTTCTGATTCATCATTCTGAAACGTAAATTAGCCCACTGCCCATGAACACTATAAATACTTAGAAATGGCATTTACTGCGTTTTTCACTGCGTTTTAATGGGAATATATGTTGTAATTAAAAATACCTAATGGACAGGGTAAAGAAATATTTATTTTTGCTGGAGAGGGTGTTTGATTTTATCTGAAGGGAGATATGGGAAAGAAATGATCAAATAAATGAGCAGTGGTTTCATAAAATACAATTCTATACAACATGTGGATAATAGCAACTTGAAAGAAATAGCACCTTGGAAGACGTCTTCAAAGGCAGCCACACCTATAACATAAAAAAAAGTCTCCCACAAAAACCTCCTCTTAAAGCGTCTCTGGCCTGAAACCTGACAGATCTGTTGCAAGGCATTCTGGGAGGAGGAGAGGACGTGCGAGTGAGGCATCGAGCACAAATTTGTGACTCATGAGCTGCTGAGGGAGCCAGCTCTCGCTCTCTCTCTCTCTCTCTATTCCTCCCTCCCGCCGACTACAGACGAAGAGTCCCGTTTCTCCCCTTCAGCAGTGAGCTGCTGTGAAAGGGGGACTGGCAGGACGGACTCGCCTGAAATATAAACCAGCGACTTCAGAGGCTCCATATTTGCCTCTGGGAAACTCGAGGAATCCGGTGGCTTAGGACCAAAGAAATAGTTGGCAGCGATAAGACAGAGGTTGCGCTGTGTGGAACATGACTTAGCGGTCGCACTGGTGTAGCTCCTGTACAAAGGGCCCCATGTCGTGATACGTGGGGATTGGTGACTTACACTACTGCATAAATCATACCGTACCCTGTATTCTAGATAGACTATATCAATAAACTTACCCACAATTCACCCAGGCAATGGTTCCTTGCCCTTTGACAGCCTGCGCAACATCTGACAAAAGCTTGAGCTTGGAATCGCCAGATTTGTCTGTGAAGTTCAAACGAGCTTGGGTTAAAACAATGTTGTTTCTCCTTCACATACTAACAATAACATCACTAATTGATCACATGACTTTATTTACAGAGGCAATGTTGACCTATTGGCAATAACCAGTTTCACACAGAACTCTATACGATAGTCAAACTGCATTTCTAACTGTGCGTTCAGATCGAAACCGTCAAAAGCGTCAAGAGTGCCGGAAATCATTCATTTTCTATGGAGAGGTGGCCTTACCTACGTCAAACGCGTTCTAGGCGTGAGCGTGGCTTCATGGGCGTCACGGGCGTCAAAAAAAAGTTGAGCCTCAGTTAACTTTATGGTAATGAGCTATGACACGGTTCGGCGGCAACCAATCAGAATGTCGAACTCTCAGGATTGCTGCTTGTGGTTTGTTTGAATGTTTCACGTCATGGCTTTGACGCTTTTGGCGCTGAAATCAGCGTCGCGCTATGAGCTTCACTAGCGACTTTTACGCCTTTGACGGTTTCGGTCTGAATGCTAACACAGGCAAATCACTGCATAAAAAAACGAATCACTTGAACATCTCTGTCCTATATTTAGAACAGGGGCACCACCAATACTGTCTGTGGCTTTCTTCTCAGATCATGGTGATATATATATATATATATACTGTATATATATAATAAGGGCGATCTCAAATGGGCAATCTACAATCTCCCACACAGATGTTTTTTTTCTTCAAAAACAAAAAAAAAGGCCGGTTGACATTCTGCGCTGACAGACACTCATTCCAAACGCCTGGGTATTCCCTATGGAACCTCCAGCAGCCATGTCGACGTCAACACAGAGCTTCAGAGAGCAGGAAATTAAATGGAAAAGAGAAACATGCGCGAGGGGAAATGGATGGAAAAAAGAACAAATGAACGAACACACACACACACACACACACACACACACACACACACACACACACACACACACACACACACACACACACACACACACACACACACACACACACACACACACACACACACACACACACACACACACACACACACACACACACACACACACACACACACACACACACACACACACACACACACACACACACACACACACACACAGCTTGAGAGGATGAGCGAGCCGTGGCTAGGCCATCCATCAAAGCCGGCGTTCGATTTGTACCGAGCCTTATCCATTGACCTAACGCTGCTGAAATGGGCAGTGAATTATGAAACAAATAAATCTCCAGGTGGTGTGTGTATGTGTGTGTGTGTGTGTGTGTGTGTGGGGTGGGTGGGGGATTGTGTGGATTGAAGCTTTGAGGTGTCTTCCTCGGCTCAGAGAGAGAGAGAGAGAGAGAGAGAGAGAGAGAGAGAGAGAGAGAGAGAGAGAGAGAGAGAGAGAGAGAGAGAGAGAGAGAGAGAGAGAGAGAGAGAGAGAGAGAGAGAGAGAGAGAGAGAGAGTTATGTTTTATGAATGGCGTGGCGTGTGACGACGACGCGGCCCTTCGCTAACCGCAGTGTGATTTTCCTTGATAACCCAGCAGGGCGCCAGGGGTCTGATGTGGCTTGTAGGCTGGGCCGCGGTTTGGTTCGGTTCGGTTCGCCTGCGCACGTCCACAGCAACGCAAACAGTCTGAATAGACACGGCCAATTAGAACGGGCTCCCGCCATCGCTATGCCGACACGGAGGGGAATAAACGAAACCACAAGCTGCCACTGCAGAACAAGAACAGGGGCGAGCTTCGCATCGCATGCTCTTGGCTGAGTTAGGATGTTTCCCCGCTGCGCCATTCTAGATGTCAACAGTGCATTTCTGAGTGTTAAAAAAAAACAAAAAACACTTCAACCATTTGCTCTGCGGAGAGGGAGGGAAAAAATCCAATCTGTCAAAATGTGTTTATCTGCAAAGGTTCGCTCTGCATGTCGTCCATTTGTGAGACGATCACACACACACATAAACACACATAAACACACACAAACACAAACATTTGGACATCTATTTTGGACTCAACAACCTGGTGTTAACAGTGTGTCAGGGGGAAGGAAGGTCAAGTGTGTGTGTGTGTGTGTGTGTGTGTTTGTGTGTGTGTGTGTGTGTGTGTGTGTACCCACCAGATTTTGTATAGAGGACCAGGACATTGGTGCGTGTCCTGAGCAGCTTCTTAAAGTCCTTGTGGTCACTGACTTTCTCGATGAGCGGAGACACCTTCGCTGCTTGCAGTGTGGACACCAGGCAGAGCTGCCAGAAGGAAACAGGTGGGTGAGAAAGAGAGAGAGAAAGAGAGAAAGAAAGAGAGAGAAAGTGAGTGAGTGAGTGAGTGAGTGAAAGAAAGAAAGAAAGAAAGAAAGAAAGAAAGAGAGAAAGATGGAACACAGTTACATGGGTGTCATCTTCCATCATCACACCACACAAGCACCATAAAACACGAGACTGAAAGAGCGCATCGGTTTCGGGAGGAATTCAGACCAGTACAGTTTAAATCACAAGGGTTCTGCTGATACACTGCAGATGCAATTCTTTCTATCAATAAGGCAGATGCGAAAATATGACACGGCGAGATACATAATCAATACAAGACCTTTGCTTGGACTTGTGTTGTCTTTACAATATTGAGTGAATCCTTTAGCCTGACTTACTGAAGCTTGTACGCAGTGAAATACATGGCGCCGTCAAAAGCTCACTGACTATGTACACCAATTGATTTTGCCGAGCCAGCCGTTAGGGAATAATAGACCACAAATTGACCTTTTTAATAATGAACAAATTAGCTCTTACACAGAAATGGTGTGGGCGAAATGGACAGTATCACATCTGCATTACTGGATACAGTATCACACGACAGAATGTACTCCAGTTTAAACTTCCCCCTTCACGCAGATATGAAACTAGACGGGCACGGAGCCAACGTGCATGTGCAGACGTTAGAGGAAGGACAGACAAATAAAATCCCGGGAGTCACCCCTTAATTAGGACTGAGTCCAAAATCTAATGGGTTCCCCATTGACCCATGGTGAGCTGCTCTTCAAAGTTTCTTGAAAATCGGCCCCGGTAGTTTTTTGCATAATTCTGCTGAGAGATTACAGTCAAATACACAAACGGCAGCACAAATACAACAGCACCAGGAGCACAAAAACAGGAACTCGATTGCTCAAGCTAAACTTCCCCTGTGTCATGGTTACGTTTTTGGAGGATTGGTCGGGGTGGTGGTGTAGTCGGGTGTGGGGTGCTGGGAGAGAGGGAGGAAGGGACAGCCCAAAAAAAAGCTGCAACATTCCTGTACCCCTCAGCAGGCCCGTGGAGCGTGGAATCCGCTCAGAGGAGATAAGGGGGTGCCAGAGATAAAGAGGCCATCAGCGGGGGGGGGCAGCGAGGGCTGGTGTTGACACCGAACCTCTCGGCCTCACCTACCCATCAGCTGCATGGCTACGGAACCCCAGAGCCATGCTGGGATTACAGGAGCTCGTCCGGTCTAAGCTCGACTTAAAACGAATAGCTATCATGGACCCATAACCTTCCACCACCCTCCCAAAACCCCCTCGTTCCAACTGCCCTCTCCTCTCCGGGAGCTTGGCTGGGTTTAGATGCTGAAAATGACTAGTGCCTTGACACTCCCTCCTCCCAACTCACCCACTACTGTAAAAAAAAAGTGTCTGAGACGCACTGTTCTGTTCGCCCAGCCAGGCTAATTAAACGGCTCGCCTCACTGAGAAAACGGCAAGGACAGAAACTGTGAATCACGATTATTCTACAGCGGAATAGAAAAAAAAGAAAAGGGGGAAAAAAAATGAAATCACATCAGGAGGAAGCCAAGCATATGCTGGGGCTGAATGGGAGGGACGGTCAAGCGTGCGGTCATAATAATTTGACCGCTGACCACACATCCTCACCTGGGGAAACCAGGGGAGTGGGGGGGGGGGGGGGGGGGTGATGAAGGATGAATCACCAGTGCTGAGCAGCAAGAGTGAGAGACTGCCATTACTTGCTGTCTCTTACACCTTGGCTCACTGCTTGGTGTTAATAAAGGTGGCTGCTCCCCACTAAGATGTTGTTTTCCGCCCATAAACAACACAAAGAAAGAGAATGTGAATGTGTGTGTGTGTGTGTGTGTGTGTGAGTGTGAGAGTGTGTGAGTGAGAGAGAGAGAGAGAGAGAGAGAGAGAGAAGGAAAGCAAGTGAGTGACAGAGAGAGAGAGAGAGAAAAAGAGAGAAAGGGAGAGAAGGAAAGCGAGCGAGCGAGCGAGAGTGAGAGTGAGAGTGAGAGTGAGAGAGAGAGAGAGAGAGAGAGAGAGAGAGAGAGAGAGAGAGAGAGAGAGAGAGAGAGAGGGATAAAAGGGAGAGAGCAGGCGGGAGTGAAAAAGCGGCCGAATTTCATGAAATATTCCAACTGATTGATTCGATGCATGTGCCTGATCCTCTCCACACACTCTGTGAGGGGGTACTTCAGGAAAATCACATCAGAGCACCGAATTAAATTACAGAGACACGATAGAAAAGAGACAGAGAAGAGAGAGAGGAGAGAGACAGAGAAAGAGAGCGAGAGAGAGACAGAGAGAAGGAGAGCGAGAGTGAGACAGAGAGAGTGAGAGAGAGAGAGAAAGAGAGAGAGAGGAGAATAAGAAAGAGAGGAGAGAATAAGAGATAGAGAGCGAGAGAGAGAGTGAGAGAGAGAGAGAAAGAAAGAGAGAGGAGAATAAGAAAGAGAGGAGAGAATAAGAGATAGAGAGCGAGAGAGAGAGAGCAAGAGAGAGAGAGAGAGACAGAGAGAGAATGGAACCCCATCACCTGTCCACACCTTGGCAGAGCAGTGGAGGAGTAGCCAAGTAGCATTAATCACGCGCGGAGACGACGGCCCTCGGGGACGGTCCTCGGAGGTCCACACAAAGGTGACCAGTCAGGACTGATTAGGCCAAGGACACTCTGAGGCGCCGAGGCCACACCTGACCCCTGACCCCTGACCCCTGACCCCTGTGTGGCCGACTCGCGTTGTCTCACGCCAGCGTCACGCCCCGAGAGAGACGAGAGAGGACGGGGGCGGCAGGGAAAAATAAAGCGGCAGCACGCAACACACACACAGGAAAGTTCTCCACCTTTGACAGCAGGGCGTGTGTGTGTGTGTGTGTGTGTCCAAGGTCAGTAGCATGGCATGAAACTCAAGGTGTTTAGCTTTTAAGACCCTGCCAGGCGTTGTAGCTCACAGTGCATGCACGTGTGCGCACACACACACACACACACACACACACACACACACACACACACACACACACACACACACACACACACACACACACACACACACACACACACACACACACACACACACACACACACACACACACACACACACACACACACACACACACACACACACACACACACACACACACACACACACACACACACACACACACACACACACACACACACACACACACACACACACACACACACACACAAATGAGTTTAGCCTAAACTAGATAGGTGTCTCTTCCAATGCAGTACAAACAAGAGTGCACATTTCAGGCAGCTCTTGCTGCTTCACTCTCTGACACACAGAGACGGACAGACAGACAGACAAACACACACACACACACACAAACACACCGAATTGAAAGGCTTATAGCTGAGCTGGGGTAACACAGATGACATGCCTCTGTAAACCCTGAAGGCGCTAGACAGGGAGGAGAAAAGGTAGACTGCCTGAGACACATTCAGAGACAGACAGGCATGCAGGCAGGCAGGCAGGCGGTCCAAAAATGGCCTGCCGTTCTGTCCATTTGTGGACAGGAACTCTAGAGAGATGCTGCTATTGTGAGGAGGAGAAAAGAAAAAAGGGAGAGGGTTGGGGGGGTTGTGGGGGGTGGGTACTGCAGAGTCCATTCAGCACCCTAGTCTTTTTTTTTTGGTCCAGTCCACATCTCTTCACACGTATACAGTCGGAAAGAGGAAGGAGCGTTGGCCGCGCCGGAGAAAAACGAGGGCACGAACGACTAGCAATCATCACGGTCCCTACCTGTCACAAAAGCAGCCCCTTTTCAGCTTTCACCGTGCCACTGGGTTGAATGAGGGCATTATGCTAATAACACAGGAGCCTACACAAGGCTGCCCTTGTTGCGGTCATCCATTAAGGAGCCCTCATCAGGAGAGCACACACACTACTGTACGCTGCAGGTCGATGGGAGAGAGAGAGGCTTTCAAATGGGAGAGCGAGCGAGAGAGCACTGCTGTGTGTGTGTCCCGTGTCCCGCAACATTGCTTCTGACTGATAAACTGGTACAGCACCAACCTTGAGCAAATACAGCTACAGGACAATCAGCACGAAGGGCGGAGGAGGGGTCACTGAAGTTTAACGTCCACTGAAAGGCAGTGATAATACAGTATATATGCAGAGCAGACAGAGCAGAGGCACTGCAGAGGCTTTTGTCTGGATATATCTGGGAGTGTATACAAGATCATCTTTCCCTGCTATGTGCAGACGAGCTGCTTATTTTCTTAGTTCTACTGATTAACTAGAGAACAAACAGTCCTTTTACAAACACATACAACCAAAGAGTGCAAGAATGCATTGGCCATGAAAAAGACTCATTAAAAGAATATGCAGCGATGCTGTGTGAGAATTATATGCAGTAACTATACTATATAGACACAAATGAGTTCTAAAACTACAATATAATATCAAAAAATACAACATAAGACTAAAATAGAACTTGAGCGGTCTTGTGTGGACACACAACGTAGAGTAAACATGTAAATCCTATTCCGTGCCACTACCCCTCAACTGTAGTCTGGTTTTCACCATACTAAGATCAATCTTTTACGATTGAACAATGAACGTTAGTCTGGGGAGGCTGCACTTTGTTTCTACTGCACGCCGTGATCAATGGGCATCGTACGCAATTGGATAGTCCTTCAACCAATCAGACCAACTATCCGGTGTGTACAACTGCTGCTTCACGTCGCTTATGTTTCGTCATCGTCACGTCACCGGCCAATAGCGTGCCAGGAGAGTGTGGCCATTTCTGATTGGAGGCAAAGTTTCTGGCAGTAAACAGAGGAGATAGATCTGATGGTTTCCAGCCTGAGCTGCCGGGCGAAATTCAAATTCCACAGAAGTTCAAGCAGGGTTCACCCAGCCTACCTTAACTGTGCAGCGCTAAGGTGATGACACATGGGGGTTACTTGTTTAGCTATGTTGCTGGACAACCACATAACTGGTTCCATAATGTTCTGATTGTATGATCATGAAAATTTGCCTACTGATGACAATTCCCAAAAAAGAATGATAATATGCCAAAACAACGCACTGGAACGTTGCCTTCTATACTTACAATTTACATTTATTCATTTGGCAGACACGTTTATCCAAAGTGATTTACAGCGCTGGAATAACTTTTAAGCTATTCATATTTAAGCATTCCAATATCTAAGCAATGGAGGCACAACAGCAACAGAATAACATTTCAGCCTTTCAACATTTCAACTTTTAAACTACAGAGTTACAACTATAGCGCTAGAATAACTTTTAAACTACAGTGCAGAGGAAACTATAGCTAGGATTTACCACTGCATCTGTGACAACGAGTACTAGAGGATAGGAGTGCCTACATATTAAGTACTAGTCAAAGCATGGAGGAGGAGGAGGAGAAGTGTCAGATGAGGAGGTAGAGAGGGAAGAGAGGGAAGAGGAGTAGGAGGAGGGAGGAGGGGAAGAGTATGGTAAGTGCATATTAGGTGTTTGAGGTTGTCAGAAGCGGTAGGAGAGGAGGTATTCCTGGAAGAGTTGTGTCTTCAAGAGTTGTTTGAAGATGGAGAGGGTACCCCCCTGCTCTGATGGAACTTGGTAGATCGTTCCACCAACAATTCACCATCCACCATCAACTTTAGTTTGTGGTCTCTGACCTTGTAATTCTAGGAAACCATTGAATGTTCTGTGATCACTGTGACACTGATAGCATTGTGTCAAACATTACAAACAATATATGACTCGAGTCACACGTGACAGAGCACCTGGATGCCAGGTAGTAAAACACAGCTTTTAAAACAGGTATTCATTTAAGAAACAAAATCCTGCTTCTGCACATTACTGCACCAGAGAACCTGGTTTGCACAGTCTGTGGAGACCACCACAGCCACAAACGTCGACAGGTTTCCTCGCCAAAGTAGCTTTCTGCATAAGTTGCTTCACTTCAATGTTGTTTGTACAAGCAGAGGAGATTTGGGGAGCAACTAATGCATAAATGCAAATGGATTGCAAATGGGTTAGAAAAAAACCCCCTACGGATTAGCACTCCAAGCCCTTGCGGTGTGAAGGTACCCTTCTCTGTCGTTCTGCTTTGGAAAACGATTCTCCTCTAGCTCTCCATTCAGACACAGAGCAGATGCTCTCATTCATGTGTGTCATGTTACGTGATGATGGAGCCTGCAGCTCGCCGAGCGAAAAAAAAAGAGGGAGGCCCGCGCTGGAAAGACGCAAACATCTGAGACTGCACGCATCGCTGTTTGCCCTCGTCATTTTCTCCGGCTCGTCTGCCTTAAGAGTCGGCTGTGAAATGGAATCATTTTCTCCCACGTTTTTTTTTTTTTTTTTTTAAAGGGTTTTCTTCTGGATCGCAACAGCGTTGCACATTTTCAGAGACAACCAAATGCATGAATGGGCCTTTGCTAGTCTGCCCCAGCTGGCACAGTCATCCATTCAGCTCTCTGTTTTAACCACAGAGGCTTATAGAGTTGAGGACATGACCCCAATAGATATTTTCAGGGGGGACCATTCTGGCAGTGCCCAGTGATAGGTACTGAGGTCTTCCCTACTTTGTTTTTTTTCGATTGTCTATATCCCTCTTTGAACTCTACAACTCAGATACTGTAAATTTGAAGGCCTTCCATGGTGCTTTTCACAGACTGTTAAAACCGCCACCTTTGTATGCCTAAGTCCCTAAGACTCCATGTGGATTGACCTTCAGAGACAGGGAACACCTGATCTAAAGAGAATATGAGAGAGCACTCCTATCGTATCAAGGTCACATCTAGACATGACCTTCATGCTGTTGGCTTGAGAAACAAGACATTGTGTAAAATGAGTGAATCATCATCAGCCTTAATAAACAGCGTCATGCTGAGGTTCCGCCACACGTCCTCCCCTCCCCACGCCGGTGACAAATCAGCATAATAGAAACCATGCCATCTTCAGTTATAGGCCACCACACTGAATCAGCACTTCTGCGCCAGCTTTTGTGGAATGGGCCCAATCATTTGCCTGATTAATGAGCCGACTATACAGACCCTACTGTAGTTAATGTGTGTGTGTGTGTGTGTGTGTGTGTGTGTGTTGGGGAGGGGGGCGGGTGCCGTACCACCAATAACTGTCCATCACTGCAACCTGACCATTGATATGATGAGCTCTCAAAGCACAGAGAAGGACCGGGCGGTGGCAATGGCCACACATTAGCCCTGCCTCAACTGAGCGTGACTGATGCGAGCAGGGAGGGCAAGTGGACACAGTGCACCTGGAATAAAGAGCGCTGGGTGCTCGTAGCCAAGACACACTGAGGCGGAGCAGAGAGCTCTTACAGCTGCCATGGTGGGGTGGCCCCAGAATGGGCCGCCCTGGTGGTCGCAGTTGTGGTGGCTATGTGGCAGGGCAGAGCAGAGCAGAGCAGAGGAGAGGAGAGGAGAGGAGGGGTGGGTGTTTGTGGGGGCTGTCTCTCTGAGATTAAGAGATTTGAGGAATTGCTCTGACAGGCAGGGTTGCCAGGAGGTGGGCTGTGCAGATGGCCTCTGCATGACAGAATGGCCCACTCTCTAAAACCCTCTCAGACCCAACACACCGTGGCCACTTCCTCAGCACCCTTGAGAATCCACCTTTGTTTGCCTTGTCATGTCAAAACAGGATGTGGAACAGGAAAGGTCCCAGAGAGCTAGATCTGACTGACGTGGCACTACAGCTACAATAGTCCCTGCTTAATTTGATACACTGCAAATACTGTGTCAGGAGAGCTAGATTAGCTAGCTGGTCGACTGAGGACAACGCTGTTGAAAACAGCAGCCAGTGGCTCTCTTGAGGACGTCACATAACCCATGTTAGTCATTCCTCTCTTTCAGTTTAGAGAAGTGAAAAGAGAGAAATGTTAATTCATTTATTGTAAACGCAGGTTTCTGAATATTACTACTACCACTACTACAAAAAAACAACATTTTTGACCACGCCTACCAAAAAGGTTTCGCTCAAGACCTACGAAAGGTCTAAGTAATTGGATACATTTCTGGAAGCATCACTGGACACACTGTAGCAATCTCATCCCTGTCACAAGATCATGGGCCAGTGAGTGGACGTGCGCGTTCCACTCAAGTCTGCCTTTTCCCGAGGCAAAATGCATGAAGCTCAACGTTCGACACAATCCAGGTGTGAAATGCACGTCCTTAAATCCAACACCGTTATTATTTTCGCCCAACGTAGCCTACACGTTCCAACTAGCCCTCTCTGTACAGGGCGAGTTAAGAAGTCGTCGGAGGAGCTCGAGAGGCAACTGACGACACAATAATGACACTCGTTAGCTTACTACATAGGCCTATTATTATTTCTCCAGACATATTGAACAAAAAATACAGGTGAACGGCAAGAGTGATGCAATCATGTTTCGATGGATGTTGATACGCCAACTTCGGTTTCAAATGATCAATGATCTGTCCTTCTCTGACTGTCAACTTTACCTTTCAGAAAAAGGCTACGTTGCGAGTAGGATGATTATCAGAAAACCCATTGCCATGTGGTTGCATGTAACAGGGTGGTATACCAAAGTATTGCAATAAGAACTGGCGACTTACCAGCAAAACGAGAATATACATCTCGAGATCTCTCATCCGTCTCTCGTGGCGGGTCCAAGAAGCCATGATACCGCTGCCACGTCTGGCTGCGCAGGCGCAATTCCTATCCCAGTGATTCCAAAGAAGGTCGGAAACGTTCCTGGGAAATGTAGTCACCTAGAGAATATATTAGCAAATTGCAACCATGGAACTACAGTCATAGTTACAGCTATGTATTTAACTACACACTATAATGCTAATGCTGATGCTTATTTTTGTTGAGAATAAAAACAATGTATATTTATACATAAATATAATAAAATTAGGCCTCTAGTCTTTCAGTGGGTAGATTCGTTGGCTTCTCATACACACTTGTTGCGATGCGATTTATATGCATTCCTCAACAAACTTGAAGCTCTGATTTGAAGGCGATGGTGCCAACAGCCTTTTTACAGGTTTACAAACCTTAGACCGTCCACTATCTCCTGGAAGCTATAGCGCTACCTGGTGCCACCACCTGGAGAGGTGCAACAGGGCTGAATATTGATAACACAGCTTTCTCAAATTGTCGACACCCCCCCCCCCCCCCATCCCCCCTTTCTGTGAATGACCAACTATTTCCAAGGGCAATGCCTTGATTGGCGACTCTTCTCTTGACGTTCCTATAAGGCTATTTTTCATGTAGTGGAACTCTGTCAGATATTATTTACTCGGTTTTCAGTGTGCATCTGGAATCTCGTTTTCTGACTCAGTGAAGCTGTAAAATGACTGTGACAATGATCTCTTTTTCTTTTTCTAAGATAAAAAGGTTGCCCGTTTTTTTTTTTTCTACCCAATGTTAAGGATGGTCTCATAAAACTTCTCTTGAGAGGAAATAAAGAGCGCAAATAGTTAATTAATTGCTCTGGCACCTCATACAAGATCAAAATGGGCGAGTCCATCTTGACAGATAGATGGGTGTTAGTTAAGTTCACGCAATAAACATTTCGAAACAACACGATTTTACAACAGAAAAAGGGATGAACTCCAAAGAATCTCCGTAGATCCAAAGTTATCAAAACGATTTCTTTGGACCGCGTCGAAATAACTCTAGTTTAACGTGATATGTTTTTTGAACCCCCCTATTTGCGTCAGTTGCAGGTAGTCTTGTAGTGGTTTCATCTGGTGAAGAGCGCACAGTTACCAGCTGCAGGTCGTCCTGTTCGAAGCCTAGACACAACCGGGATACATCACTACAGCGGATAGGACCGAAATCTCTTTATTTTCAGTGCATCTCAGTTACAAATTGTAGGACAAACCAACGCAAGGAAAGGTAAGTGCCAGGTTCCGTTTTATACTATTAATGTACACACCAATCCTTACATATCGTCACGTCTTGGGAACAGGAGACTTCAGTGAACTTTTTATGTATCCTCAGTCACTGTCTGTCAAAGTATTCCCCGCACATCTTAAACGGATATATCAAGACAATTAACGGCAATCAATTGTAACTTCAGGCATCTCGAGTCATGGAAAGTATTGCTTAATATTGATATTAATATAAAGGCTATTTTTAACAAAATACAGCACATTCACGTGCATGAGTAGGAGCTCGGAATCCTGATAACCTCCGCAAGGATGGTTAATAGCCTAGCTGAAAATGCATGCGTAAAAGTAACGTTGCGTTAATGGCATATGTAGATTTATATTATCAAGTGTAGCCTATGTCGACATGCCCCTAGAGCAGAAATTAGTCTTCAGTGACAGGAACAGGGGATTTGCTTGTATCTCGTTTATTACATTAGATGTGTCTACATATCTAACGACAAAGACAGCATGCTGGCGAAAGATGTTTTATTCCTACGGATGCAGCTTTACTTGCCACTCACGTATCTTCCTGGGATCAGAATGGTTTTGGGGGGCTCAGGAACCGTAACATTGTCACGATCCAAAGGCTGTCAAGTTAGTTTATTTTATTTTTTTAAATTTATTTTGTGGACTAGAGTAGGCTACTACTTATTCGTTTTATTCCATGACATGTTGAAGTGGTCTGTGCATGTTTTGGTACTGATTTGTGTAACGTATTTTGTTTACCATTGTTGGTCACTGGTTATTTTTTTTATTCAGGATCATGCTCCACGTTGATTTCTGTGACATACACTATCAAATGACTTTATGTTTCGCAAAAATCTGATTATTATTTATTTATAAAGGACGTCATTTGTATTGGCCGCAAGTGAAACTCTGCGTTATGGTTGTCACTGAACGCTCTTGACAGACGTTCCGACTTATTGTTTTCTAGAGCATTACGAAGATCACGCTGTGTATTTTGAAATGTACATAATGTTGCCTGAAGAGCAATAGCGTTTGCCTACACTATATATATTCAAACCTTTTCGCGCAAATTAGCGCAGTACAAAATATGTTATTGTGTTCATTTTAGCAAGTGAGGGAGACTGATCGTACCTAGCGGGTAGCTGTTGGCTCTACAGCGGACAAAGGTTCGTATGCAATGTAGAAAATAACTGAAAAGAGTTTAATTGAAATCGAGACGGTGAAATACGCATAGTTTTACTGTGGCTTACATTTTCAGTAGTGGCTACCACATTTCGCAAGACCTCACAGGGTTGCGATGGTTGCACAGAAGCTTTTCGAGTAATTGTCCCTCAATTGGTGAGAAGAAGAAAGGTGTTGCCTCAGTGCAACCTAGTCTAACGCGGTCCTGTGCTACGTGCATCAACTACGAACGAGTGACATATTCTTTTCAACCCGTTAGTTTACATCTTACTTATTTGTTGCATACCTTCTTTATAGTTCTCTAAACGGGTTCGCAAAACCTTTCTGAAATAAAAGTTGAAAAGGAAGACAGGCTGGATATTTCAACCTAATTGTCAACTGTCTCTCCAGTCAATGTCAGTAGAGGGCAGAAACGAGCAGCCATGTGCGCGATGTAAGATTTTTTGAAAAATAAATCATTCATAATTTACAGGTGTAGGAACTTAAACCAATTTTGGAACATTGATTGCGCAGTGTGAGTTGCAAGGGTGTCTCTTATCGCCATTCCGTACTCTGTCTGTGCCATTCATAAGTAAACGTTTTATAAATACGTCTCTGCTGAGACAATCCGCACAGTGTTTTCTTGTAAAAACGCAGTGTCTTGGACAGTCGACTGGACTGTCCGCGCTTGCTGATGGATTGTTTTTCAGCCTGTCTTCGGTGGGACAGCCAGCACATCTGTTCTGGCAAAATGAGAGGCAGCTGCATCGATATATTGTCATTGTGTTGGGCTTGCTTGATGCATGCGTCTCCTCGTTTTGGTGAGCACACACAAACATTCGTCTGACACTGTTGGCCGTTCTGTATTCTTGTCGTCACAGTATTTTGTTACCCTTGAGAACAGCTGAATGGACGATTCGGAAACGACTGAAGAATCCACATCTGGCTTAATAATGAACGAGTTTTAAAGTGGAACTGTTTTTGCTTGTTACATGTCCCAGGAAACATTAATAGGCCCTACAAGACGTGGAGAAAACATTTCTCAAACTAAGAAAATCTTTCTTTCTCTTTTTCTCTCTCTGCTAAGCAAATTATCATCAACATTAGGTTGTAGATGCTCTTCTGTGAAATCATCCACCTGAATATCATTGTTTTGCTGCCATCACCTTTAGATTTATATATTTTTTCACTGTACATCTACACTTCTCAATCTCCCATGTGAAAGACTGCACCAGGCCGAGAAAGTGGCAACTGTATAGAGACAGAGTTGCTCCTTGCACCTCTCATAAGCTGCGCACTCTGTAATTCGGCTCATCCAATTCTTTTACTTTTCATTTTCAAGTGAATGGAATTAGTACTGTATCTCAAACCAGTGATTGTTGTTGGCAAGAGTTCCCACCCAACAGGCACCAACGACCTGTCGTGCCAAATGGCACCTGGACAATTTATCACTCTACCGTGATGCAGCCCTTGGGCATCTGCCTGTGTGCCGGCTTCTTATTGTGTGTCCCCGACCCGTATAGTCAGTGTGAATAGACACACATAGGCCTACATATTTTCATTCTGACTCATTTCTCAAAGAGACTTGTCCCAGCCACACGTTTTTTGGTGAAATGTGATAAGGACAGTGTCTGGAGTCCATTGTGTGTGTGTGTGTGTGTGTGTGTACCCGCGGCTCTGCTTGAACACCTCTCGCAGCTAGAGTGCTCATTTGTCTGTGAGTTCTGTCATGCTTGTCTCCCGCAACAAATGTGTCTATTAATATTCATATATCACCCCCCCCCCCCCACACACACACACACAGACTAGTCAATTCAAGTGTTTGCCCAGGATGCAGAGGCCTTCCTTTCAAAAGGATAAAAGGTTTTCATCTTTAATGAACTTATGAGGGCTCTTGACAGAGAGGAGGGCAGAGCGCGAGCACAGCACAGTTAGGGGTTTGTCCGAGCGCAAACGTGAAGGACCGCCTCGTCTGGACAAGGGATGACGGAACCTGTTGGGCGCCATAGTAACAGGAGTGGAATACGAGTGGGTGGGGGCAGGGGGGGGGGGGGTGCGATGGCGATGGAAGCGGCTCCGTCAACCGCATCTGATATCTGCATAAATTATTTCTATTCATTAATAAGTTGAGGCTAGTAATGACTCTTTGGCCCTCATCAAAGTTTCAATGGTGCATATTTAAGACGTGCCATCTGAATTATTTCTAATGTGGTGGCGTCGATTGAGAGGAGACTGAGGAGAATAAAAGTTTTATGGAAGGGAATTGGAGCTATATCGTGGAGCTGATATTACCATATGGACAGAAAGGACTGGGGGGGGGGGGGGATAAAGGTGCCCAGGATGCAGTATTTCTGACTGAGTTGGATGGGCTCGGTATCACGGAAGATAAGGCGCTCTAAAGATCCATTGCACACGTTTGGACCACTGCCTGGATATCTAGATAAAGATCCCCCTACACAAGCTGTAAAAGTTTTCAGCGATTTCAATGTTGTGTTTCTTGTGCCCAAACTCCAAACTTAGACAGACAGCTTGAAGTGTAACTTTAAATCATTATGATGAAGCCTGGAACTTGAAAGTGTCTTGAAATTCTCCCCTAATTGAGCAGTGTCATCAAAAACATCATCAATTCTGCTTAAATAAAATATACAGTAGAAGATCGAATTGCAATCACAACTGCACTCTTAAAGACTGAAAGCTTTATTAAAAAAAAAGGTTCGACTTGCTTCTCCTGATAAGAGCAGTGGCCTTCTAGTTGTCAGCAGGTAACTGTTCAGCTTACCAAAGGTAGAGGCTAATGACTAATTATACAGGTTAAAGAGTCAGTAATCACAGTGCCAGCTCAGGTGTACTCTTTCAGACCTTGTGCCCCGCTGCTGTAGAGTGCGGTCTGTTGCTAACAACATCAGATCCTCTCCTCCACCCTCAAAATGAGATGTTTATTTGTTTGTTTTTCGCATCAATTTGGCACAATTTTCAAATTTGTGATCATCTAATTAATGTGATCACTCATTAGTGATCCTCTAACTGACTGAACAATGCGTCAGCCAAACCTGATTTGTTTTTCATGGTCTCCATCTTCTGTCTGTGAGTTTGAGTCTGTGCTATAGACATTCTCGCACTCTTGGGGCCTTCAGTTAAGGCCTCAGCCATATTGTGCATGCCGTCACATGTCAAAGAGAAAATTCGCTTTGTTCTCGCTCTCTTTTTTTCTTCTCTTTTTCTTCCTCTCCGACACCTTTCCTTTCTTTTCCTTTCCTCGGAGTGTGTTTTGTATTCCGTACTCCCTGTGCTTTGGGTGAAATGCTTTAGCAAAAGTGTCTTGTTGTGGCCCTGAGCATTCCAAGAAACAGCAGGCCGTTCTGCCGGCCGGCCGGTCGGTCCAGGCTGAGCTCGAGCAGCACAATGACGGACGCCCTGAAAGCCTCTGCTAGGCAGTGACTGGCACTGACGTGCCTCCCTCGGGTGAGAACAACACGGCCGGACTGTGTGTGTGTGTGTGTGTGTGTGTGTGTGTGTGTGTGTGTGTGTGTGTTGGTGGTGGTTCAGGCTTGTGTGAAGGAGCGCTGCCATGAAAAGCAGGCCCAGGTTTATATACAAATGATAATTAGGTGGCGCTCAGCACTTGGAGAGCAAGGTTAACCTCATGTCACCTCAAGACCTTAAAGTGTCTGATGACGACGGTAAGGGCATGTGCTTGTGGCACTGAGTGTGTTCTGATCATTTAAATCAACTCCACTAGTCCTGACTGCTGATCATCATTTGCGTACTCTACATGACTCTCTGAAAAAGTTGCTCTGCGCTCTGTAAGTTGCATAGCAACCTGCATAGCAACCTGCGCATTTTCTCATTTCAGTAGCAATCTCTTTTCGTGTTTTTTTTTTCTTTTTAAAACTTTACAAGATGAAATGGACTGCGTCAAGAAGCCAAAGTGGAATACTGGTGCAGTGTGTGGCAGAGGACTTGGAAACATCAGCCCACTTATTTTCTGATGGCCTACTCGGAGAAAATGGCTCTAAATGCACTTCTCACTCTGACATTAGTTTTGCCCTGCCACTTGGATTGCTTTTCGGTCTCTAGAAAGGTTACTGTGACTTTTTTTTTTGCTGTTATACTGTGTGAGGTATGTTTCACTCAGTGAATGGGAATAGCTGGGGGAGTTTGCCCTCGCGTCCACAATGCAATCGGAAGAATAGAAGCAGATGAGTTGGGGATGTCCTCTCCTGCCCTCTGTCAGACTGTGAAAGCTCACTGAAAATTAAGTGGGATGGATGCTAATGAATTAATGTCTTTCAGACACTCATGCATTGACACTGTTCATTGTTTGTTTTTTTTTCTTTCTTTCTTTTCTTTTTTTTTTTTTGACTGTGCTGCTGGCCGCGTCTGGCTTTTTGGTTGTCAGTCTGAAACCTGGTCCTCCTGACGGGCGACTGCACGGCTCTGTGGCTGTGAAAGGGGATCCAGCGATATGGTCGGGCCACCCTCCACTGTCTGCAAGTCTAATTAATACCTAATGTGATTGACTGGAGCTCAGTTTGTGGCCAGGGCCTGTCTAATCATGCTGTTTGCTGTTTGTAACGCATATCACTACTGATAACCCTGGGCTAAAATATTGGACCAAAGAAATTCGTTTAAAGACTGTGTGTGTGTGTGTGTGTGTGTGTGTGTGTGTGTGTGTGTGTGTGTGTGTGTGTGTGTGTGTGTGTGTGTGTGTGTGTGTGTGTGTGTGTGTGTGTGTGTGTGTGTGTGTGTGTGTGTGTGTGTGTGTGTGTGTGTGTGTGTGTGTGTGTGTGTGTGTGTGTGTGTGTGTGTGTGTGTGTGTGTGTGCGTGCTGAAAGCATCTACTGCCAATGCCATCCCTCACAATTGTGGTCCACAAAAATACTTTGTGCACTTGAAGGCAAATAATCTATTTTAATTTAAACATTATTTTTCACGGTTCTTATTTTTGTTTTTGTCTCTGGCCCCTGCTGTATTCACCCCCACCCTGTCAAATCCAAAAGGAGGGAGTGTGGCTGCATGTTAGTGGACGTGAAGGCATGCGCCCTTTCTCTCCCTCGGTGCTCTGTTCAGGGAAACAAGGCTTCAATAAGGAGAAAGAGAGAGTGGGGAAGAGAAAGAGAGAGTGGGGGAGAGAAAGAGAGGGAAAGGGGGGTGGGGGGCGGGGGACCAGAATGCTCCCACAGTTGATTTGGCCATTGTGGGGGGAGGAACACTATTTCTATTGATGGTATTGACGGTGAAGCCCCCCAAAAGCTGAAGAAGGGGGCCCTTTCAGAGCAGTGGGGCGAGCCCTACAAAACTATGGGAGATGGGTGTTAAAGCTTTTGTGGGGTGCGGTGGGAACATTGTCCACGCTTTGGTGATTTAATACCTTCAGGTCCCGGGGCTCGGACTATCTCCGCTGGCAAAGTGAGCTGCCAAAGCCCGTCCCGTCGTGATCTAAGGGGCTTCAGGTTTACGCTCGCATCGCCATATAACAAGTGCGCTGCATAGGGGGAAATGATATACAATCCTCCACGACAAGTCTCTTCCATTTGCCTGCGGTGTTTAGTCATAAAAATCTGCTTTGAAGCCTCTGCCCTGTGTGGCCACACACCTGCATTTGCTGATGGGATTTTTTTTTTTATTCCTGATGGTAGAGCCCTCTTGTCCCTGGCCATGTTAAGTTTGGGCTGAACAGTCATTATTTTCTAGTCAAGCAAGGCAGCCGAAGTGGTTTACCCTTGTGATGCAAACCGAGTGTAAACAGGCATGCCCATAAAAGGAGTATAGCTCCACCTCCAGGGCCTTGCTAACGGACGAGTTCAATTTAAAGTTAATGTGGCCTTATACACTGCCACGGTGAGTGGCAAAAGTAACTTCTCATCGTGGCCCAGCTTTAATTTCTTAGTCCTTATAGCCTCTTCATTTACTAGGAGATTTAATAATTGATGGAGGCTATGAAGGCTATGTCACCCCACCCCCACCCAAAAAAAGCCCACCACAAAAAACGGTGCAAGTGCCTTGGTGGCATCAGGGGAGGAGGGAGATGTGCTGTGGAATGCAGAGGAGATGGAATGAGGTTGGAATGCGTTGGAGGGTAAAGCATGCCTTCATTATCGACTCCTGAGATCGAGTTTCTGGAAATAAAGGTGAACCTTGTTGGGGCCATTTTCTTCTCGCTGGTTTCTTCCCACCTGATTTCTCTGTGCATGGCGCAAGATTGAGCGCTGCAATATCTGTGTGTGTGTGTGTGTGTGTGTGTGTGTGTGTGTGTGTGTGTGTGTGTGTGTGTGTGTGTGTGTGTGTGTGTGTGTGTGTGTGTGTGTGTGTGTGTGTGTGTGTGTGTGTGTGTGTGTGTGTGTGTGTGTGTGTGTGTGTGTGTGTGTGTGTGTGTGTGTGTGTGTGTGTGTGTGTGTGTGTGTGTGTGTGTGTGTGTGTGTGTGTGTGTGTTCAGAATTTATCTGATGGAACAGCTAATCCGTTCAGATCGGTTTTCAGTAGACTGGATGTATTCATCGCGAAATGGGAAGCAGCCGGCTCCCTCTCTCAAGAGCACCAACCATCATTAAGGCTGAAGAATAATATCTTCAAACATGATCAAGGATCTAAAATGAGTTAGAGTGTAGTCATTTGATGTGAACTAAAAGCAATCTAAGATATTTTATAGTCATTATTCAGACAAATTGGATCCAATTTTAGCAGCGTTATTGGGGGCATAGTCCTCCGATAACATCTGGGCGTACTGTTTTCTCAGGCAGAGAGGATCGCTTGCTAGCACATTTTTCTTCATCTGCATTCATTTCTGAGAAGCCGGGGTTTGGTTTTTTTCTGGATTCTTGGAAATGAATGCTAGGGACCGAAGGAATGCTAAGTAGACGGATCTAACGACTGCCATTCATAAATAATGCATAAGTAAGCCAAACCTATGTCACACATACACACTTTCTCCCTAAACACGCCCTTGGGAGTAGTGTAAAGAGCACACATCACATGCAGTGAGAGTAGTCTCTCTCCTGTGCGTGTGGAGATCTAAGTATGGAGATGATGATGGCCGGCCCGCATGAATGGGGAAACATGCCCCTTAGACAAATAAATTATTCTTTGCAAGCAAGGCTTCATGGCGAGAGTAGCCACAGCTGGCATATTAAAAGATGGAACAAAAGACGACTTCAAGGCCTGGAGAGAAATTATTGAACGCACAAGGGTCGCGAAGAAGACAAGAAGAATTGCACTTATTTTGGATGCTGCCCCGAAAGAGTCTTTCCTTTCTTCTTTTTTAAAAAAAAAAAATAATTGTTAAATCTTGAATGCATGCATGTCAATTGCTAGCTGTGAGCAGATATGTCGATAAAACCTTTTCAGTTGCATTCACACGTTTCATTACAAACTGCACCCACCCCAGCCCACCCACATTGATTCCATTTATATCAAATCCATAAGTGGTGAGACCATAATTGCTTTTTGCATTCTTAGCGCAGCTCAATCACTGGGACCACTTGTATTGAATTTGATGCTAAAATAACACAAGGCTACTTGACAAAAAGTCTTTGTGCATCTTACAAGCAATAGCAAGGCAGTGGCATTGAAAGAGAATATTGGGTACTTTAGCTGAACAAGAAGGACTGCTGCAGCAACACAAAAAAAGCTACAGACCACCATACAGATGGCAGCAATCCTTGAGTTGTGATGGTTATTTGTTTTTGACTGCTTCGTTGAGATTCCCCCATATGGGAAGTTTGTTGGGTTGGGGGATGAATGCCTTGGACCTTTTAGTCACAGTACAGCAGAAGCTGATTTAAAGTGAAGTTTTGTTTGAAATGTAGTTCTAACAATGGAAGGAGTGCCGGAGTAAGACATTTTGTGTAAAAGTACTCATGGAGTAGCCTAGAAATCTAGACGCACCCTAGCGGCCAAAAGTTTGGCTTGCCAGGCTACTCATGGAGGGTATGTTGTTGTAAAAGCCTCATGTATCAGCTTGCATCGTTGCACAATAAGTGGCGACGTGGGAAGCACAGGCATCTCAGAGTGGTCAATGCTGATTGGATAAAGGCTGATCCAATCATGCCATACCATATTAGTGCATGACTGATGATGATACTGTATGAAAGCGCCACAGCTGGTCCAAAATGTCTGAAGTAGGCTACCCTTCCTCACCTTCATTCTGTCTAACTCTAGCTCTTCAGTGCTAACATTCACAGCTTGGCTATCCCCCTCTATGTGTTAGCATGTTTAGCATGATTGTTGGTCGTTTCTATGGTGATAAGTACCTTGGAAACTAAGGCTTGCCTGAGTCTCATGGTTGGTTAGGGAGGGCCTACTGCGACTGTGATTAATGTGCAATCAAGTGGGCACTGTCATTTTGAGAGACGCCTCCTTCTGCATCCTCCCAGCGTCCAGCGCCGCGAGTAGCTTGCGCTCAGACAAACATTAAAAGCAACACTCGCTGTGTGAGGCTTGATTTCACACCGCCAGACTGCTTGTTCATGCGGTGAATTGTCCCTGTATACCACATCATTCTTACCTGAGGTTACCCCTCTCTCTCTTTCTCTCTCTCTCTCTCTCTCTCTCTCTCTCTCTCTCTGTCTGTCTGTCTGTCTCTCTCTGTCTGTCTGTCTCCCTCTCCCTCCCTCCCTCCCTGTTTTTTTCTGTTTTTTGAAATTACTGCAGTTCATTTCTCCCGATTCCGCAGACTTTTCGCCCACCAAATTTCACAAAAAGGACAAGTGCTCTCAAGAGAGTGGTGAAGGGTAGCAGCAGCTCAGTCACAGGGAGGGTGTTTAATTTAGCTCGTTAATAAGGAAATAGCCTCGATAAAACACTGCGAGCCACACTTCTGCATGAGCCAGATAAGACCAGACCCTGACCTCGTCCTCAGTCTCAACGCAGTCTCTCTGTGTACCTCAACATGTTTAGTGTAGGAATATGTAGGCCTATACTTCAAGGTTGGTGCATGTATTTCCCCGTTCTTTTGCTAAAGCCTGTTTTCATGTACAGATGACTTTGCTGTTGGCTGGGAAATCAGACAATGCCATCACTTGTTAAGTATTGCAAGTGTGTTTTGGCAGACTTTCATGGTAAACACATTTCCACATATCCACTCATCCACTCAGGGCTGTGTTGCAACATAGAATTCAGGGCTTTCCTAGTTTACTTAACATTTCCACTTTTCTCTGTAGCTAGGACTGCGTTTTAGGCTCCTCAAGCTATAAACTGTTGTATTGATAATTAAATACTAATTAAAAGCATTCCTCAACTTGGATGCTCATACTTGACTTGAAATTAAGCATACAGTATAAGGACACTGGCTCCTCAAACCTAGTCACACTGATCAGCGTCGTCATGATCACACAGAGGAGTGAGCATCAACACACACACACACACACACACACACACACACACACACACAAACACACTCCTACACAGTCCCTATGAGTAAAGTGGCACTATGACATGCTTGTGCGAGTCTGAGTGCGCGGCGCGTTTGATGTGTCTAAGTAAATACGTGGTCTCGGGGGGCCTCCCCCTCTCACTGTGGAGTGGCATGCCTTGGACAAGGGCCCCATTCAGCGCTTCCCAAGAGGGGTGTGCGGAGAGGTTTTGTGGAAGTTTAGGGAAGGCTAGGAGAGGGGTGGTTTGGGGAGAGGGGTGGCTGGGGAGCGGGGAGGGCAAGGAGGGCTAGGAGGGCCGGGGGGGGGGTGTTGATGGGGCAGGGGACTGACCTGCATGCCAACCGGCGCTGTTCTACAAAGGCCCTCAACGAGGCTCCGGGAGCACCTCCTGGCTCTCACAGTGTGGAAGGTGGTTATGAATACGTCGTCAGAACAGTGATATATCAAATCTTCAGATCCCAGACATCAAACAATAGACTCCCCAAGGAGTGAATGAATGTGTGTGTTTGTGTATGTGTGTGTGTGTGTGTGTTTCATTCCTCAAAGCTCCAAGAGGGAACAATCGCAGATGACGAGCGTCTGTTTTCTCATCTCTCTCTCTCTCTCTCTCTCGTGTTTTCGTATTGGCGGGAGACGTTCGGGGTTATGTGTATTTGCTCAGTCTGAAGCGTCCGCTGTGTTTACGTAGCCAGGCGCCCTGCCTCCGATCCCCCTCTCACGTAGCTGTTAGTGTGAAGGCACGATTAGTGGGACACGCCGCTCGCACAGGAGTTTAGTTCAGTGTGGACACGCACGGATGGGCGCCCACCCTAGACTCTTCGCACTCGCATAAACTGCTTGCACGGAAGCAAGGGCGCGCTACCCCCATCGGTTCATACATATTTGCTAGCAGCCGTGGAGTACATATTGGCGGACAGATGGGATGTGGTAGGGGGGTAACGCCGCATGTGGAGCTTGGCTGGGCACTGTTTCCCATTGAGGTCATTTGGGTTTGATAGCGAGGCTTCTTTGTGTGGTAGCAGAGACAGTGATGTATCGCGCCCCCACAACCCAAGCGAGTGTGACTACTTCAGACAGGGTCCGAGTGGAGCGGCATGGTTGGCCTCGGGCAGAACAGAAGGGTGTGTAGGGGGGGGGGATACTGCCCTCGCTACTCAACCTGTCAGTTCCTCAATCCCTCCTGTGAGATTTCCACTTTCAAGTTGTGGTTTGTGGTGCCGCGGTGTCAGTCACAGTGCACCGGGAAGACGGAAGACGTCGGAAAGGGTTGTAATGTCAGACCAATGTCCCTGGTGGGGGTGGGAGGGCGGGGGGGGTAGGAGGGGTGGGGGTGGTAGACAGAGGTCAGGGGAGTTCAACTTCACCGCCCTTGACCTCAACGGTCCTTACTGCAAGAGCCGTCTCGAGGCCAGTAACAGGCCTCTCGCAAAAAAACCCACAAAACCCCCCCCGCCACAACCCCTCGCTCTGTCACTGTGTGACCGTGACAACAGTGGTATCGTCGGCGGTGGCAGCTGATGTTGCCACTTCAGCAGAGGCACACGGCGCCCCTATTCATTAGAGCTCCGGAAAATGACAGAGCTGCCGCGCGGTGTGCCGCGCCAAGGATAAAGAAGATGTGCCACGCGGGCAGACAGCCAATTTGTGCGACTGTTATGGCGGCGGCGGCGTCGTTGTTGTTGTTTCTTTTTTATCACTCCCCTCTCCTTTTTCCCCCCCGTGAGATCCTGAAGGGTATCTTCTTACAAATATTCAAACGGCGGTTCTAAATCACCGGTCTTTTTTGCGCTGATGTAGAACAAGTGGATGCAAAGTGCCACGCGGAACAGCGACGACGGAACCGCAGGTGAAGACGCACCTTGTCGGAACCGCTAGGTGTAATTTCAATAGAACCGCGCAGCTGGGACTGAGCGTCCACAATCTTTGTTCATCAGGTTGTCACTACCTCTTCCTAAGGGAATGTCATCCTTTTTGTTAGAAATGTTTTCTCTGATTTTGTGTGTGTGTGTGTGTGTGTGAGAAAAAGTGAATTGAACCATCAATTTTGACAGAGGCGGCTTTGCCGGAGGATAGTGAGTAACTGTAGGGTGTGGCACTCCCACAATTCTCCTTCCCTCCCTCTCCCCCCCCCCCCCCCCCCTATTCCTTCCTCTTCCTGCCAGTTAGCTCTGAGGTGTGCGTCCTCCAGTATCGTTGTTGGATCTCCTCCACTAACGAGCTACGAGGCCTGGCAGAGATTTATCTGCACGTTTAAACGTGTGTCTGATCCCCCCCTCTCCCCTCACCCTCCCCACCCCCAACCCCACCCCACCTCCATCTCCCGCCTCCATCTCCCTCCATCCCCCGCCCAGCCCCGTCGGCTATCGCTCTCCTCCCGCAGACGCTCCCTCTGAAGTCTTAATCAGGACATTGTAAGAGACACCATGCTGCTGAACACAATACCCCTCGCGCTGCTCAGCCCCCACCCTCATCCTCCGTCATCACCACTCACCGCCCCACCTCCACCACCCGCCGCCCACCTCAGCCCCACTCTTCCCCCTCCTCTCTGAGTCCCTGTGGGAGGCTGCACACACAGGCCCGGCTGCTCCCGCTCTGCCCCCTACTCCTGGAGCTGAGGAACACGGAGCTAGCGGCACCAAGGCAGCACCAAGGTCAAACACAACTCTCTCTCTCACACTCACACACACACACACACACTCTCATATGCACACACTCTCATATGCGCACACTCACACTCATATAAACACACAAACGCACACACACCTACATACACAACTCATGCACACACATTCTCTCTCACACACACACACACACACACATTTGTATGCATACACAAGCAGATGCATGTAAATACACACACACACACACATACACGCACTCTGATGAAATGAGTGCCTTGATGTGGTCACTGTAATTGCTTCCTATAGGATTATCTGCTAAGCAACTGGATGCGCTGCTCATGTAGTGTGCTGTTCAGCGCTGCTGTGTCTTGCTCCCCATTAGTATGCCTGAGCAGGGGAGTTGGCAGCGGCTGGCGTCCCAAAAGAAAGCAAAGGCACTCTTAACAGGCTACGTTTACTCTGGCAGGCCTTGATGCAAAGTTTGGATTTTTTTTTTTTGCCTATATCCGTTTTTTTTATTGGACAATTTTTGTGTAGCCTACATTGATGTTTCAAAGTGGCCCATATGAATTTAGTGAACCATGTAAACACAGATCTGAGACAACCTGCATGCACCACTTGTGCATATGAAATTTTTTTTTCAACAATATGCAAATTGCATATCTGATTTGTTTCCACTTGTGAAGGAGGCCTGAAACCGATCTGGGCCGGGTTTCCCAGATTCGTCAAGAAGCTCTTAAGCGCTAAGAACTTCTTAGGAGCGTTCTTAGAACGTTCTTAAGAGTGCTCATAAGAAGTTCTTAGCACTTAAGAACACACAAAACTGTGTCACATTTGAGAAAAAAATTGGGTTACATTTAATTGACTGTGTGAACATAGCCTAAGAGCGCTTAATGACCTAACCTGTTCAACACTCCCCTGTGAGGACTTGCAGAATCAAGACTGTTCTGCACTGAATGTTCTGATAATAGGTTTACATGGATTTATAGGCTCTTTTGATCTGTTGTTCCTGGCTGGCTCACTGTCAGATGGTCTTTGTGAAATTCTTTCACACACTCCGATGTGGTTTTGAATGTGCGCCCGCAAAAAAACCTGTTTGACCACGTTCACAGTCTTGTATTAACAAAGCCTCTTCGATGTTTTCTGTTATCCGTCACTCTGTTAGATTATGCAGCGTGAGTACGATCAGGAGGCCATTCGGTACGCTGGTCTCAGAGGATGGGTCAGTCATAGGTCATAGAATTTCGCTGAATATGTTGCAAGCGGGCCGAACAGCCGAAGCCTTTTGAGCTCGTTAAAATACCAAGTGGTCTTCAGTAAAAGTCAAAGCGCTCGTGCCTGGAGACATTTTGTGCACTGTTGGTCGAGGCCACAGTCTGGGAATAAGTGATTTGCACAGACGCATTAATTACACCCCTCGTCTGTTGGGAAGAAGGGAGCACGTCCTTTTGGTTTTTGTGCTCCATCTTTCCTGTAATTACTTATTGGATAAAGCACTTCCATTCAGTGGCTTCGATTCAGTTTCACCATCGGAGTGTTTCGCAACGTTTACGAGCCTTTGCAACACAGCGCTAACACCACAGGACAGTTTAGAGTGCCGCTCGTTTTTCGTGAACGGAAGGAGGGGGATGCCTAGACAGGTCATTGATTGCATTAAGATTTCCAGCTAGCAGTCAGTTGGGTTTTGATTTGTTCTGCCTTTGAAGCCCGTGGTGTTTGATCTTGGCAGATGGCAGACAAGAGAAGACCTTGAAGTTAGAACTTAGATTGAGGTGTTTGCTTTTTGTTAGGCATCCGATTCTGTGTTAATGCATTTGCTGTTGAATGCTCTCGCACAGCAGACTTACAGGCAGGAAAAATACTCTTTTATATTTAAGCCTCCCTCAGGGGGTATACATATATATATTTTTTATGTCTTCTCGGATTTATTTATTTTTTGTAAAAGGCATACATTTAATTTAGTTGATATGTGTGGGTTTAAAGCATTGAGTCATGTAAATATCCAAATACATACCTTCACAGACACATACCTTTTCAATTACATGTGTAGGCCTACACACACCTTTCTCTCTCGTGTTCTTTCTCCCCCTCTCTCCCTGTGTGTCTCGCTCTTGCTCTTTCTCTCTCTCGTTCCATCTAGAAAGCCTCTCTTTGAAACCAATTTAATAGACTTCTTCTGGCACTTTGCATGTAATTTAAACCCCCTGCGTACTTGGAAATGTAATGTTAATTGCCAGGTTTTGTAATTTCAGTAAGAGTTGTTAAGCCCGTGTGTCTGTACAAATATAGAATAATTCACTCATACTCCCCAGGCGTCTCTCAAAACCTTTTAACACCTTCATACTTCACATTTGTTTTATTCTTCTTATTATTCTACATCATGTCTGTAGTGACGCATGAATCCCTCGGCAGGTCCTCAGTACCCTTTTAAAAGATCAAGCCAAGTAAGAGGTCTTTCATCCAGCTATGAAAACATGAACCCAAATCCCCATGCTCCTTCCGCTATAGCCTTTGTATTGGCTGTGCTGGAAGCAGGTGTGTTATTCTCCTGCGCTCGTTGGCGGGGTCCAGGCCGGTCCAGTCTGGTCCAGTGCTGATGCTCTTGGCCGGAGTGCACCTGAACACAGCACCGGTGGATGATGAATGGCCCTCTCCCTTTTCCCCTTCTGACGCTGCACTCCTGCACGCTGTTCTTTCTCTCCATGGCCTCTCTCTCTTTCTCCTTTCTTTCTCTCTCTTTCTTTCTCTTTTTCTTTCTTTCTTTCTTTCTTTCTTTCTTTCTATCTCTTTCTCCTTTTCTCAATCTCTTCCCTCTCTCTTTTCTTTCTCTCTTTGTCTTTTTCATTCTTTCAGTCTTGTCTTTCTCTCTCTCTCTCTCCATCTCTCTCCCTCCCTCCCTCCCTCTCTCCCTCTCCCTCTCTCTCCTGTCCATCAGTGGCAGTAGTAAATGGAGTTTCTGTGAGGGGTGTGAGGAGATGCAGCTGGCAGTGGGAGTATGACTCCTCTGGCCTGCCTGTCGGAGTCTTAAAGGTATTAGATCGCTGCCACGCGGGTCAGCAGGCTCGGTGTGTGTCTGAGCGGCGCAGATCTGGACCATCTGACAGGAGAGGTCAACACTCTGGCCTTCTAAGAGCTACACCTGCTTATTGGAAACGTCAGTGTCCTCAGCCCCGCTTCACACACCACCCACACACACCCACACCCACACACACACACACACACACACACACACACACAGATAGAGAGAGTGGACCATCATGAGGCTTTTTTCTTTGGTTTGTTTGTTTGCAAAAGGGCTGGTGCACAAGATTGCATCCAAATAGCATCTCCCACTCAGACGTTGATACTGTGGAACACATCTTCTCTCTCTCACACACTCTCTCACCCTCTTTCTCTCTCTCTCTCTCTCTCTCTCTCTCTCTCTCTCTCTCTTCTCCCCTGTGGTATCGGGGGGGTGGTTATTTGGCCCGCTGTGGGAGGGCGTAATTACTGCAGCTCCTCTGCTGCCCGCTCCGCTCCGTCCCGGCGAGGGGCCCGGGCAGCAGCATCAGCAGGAGCGGTGCGGGGGCACTCCAGGGGGACCCTGCCTTTTGTCCCCGGCTAATATGCACCACGCACCCCTGCAGACCCACAGCGAGAGTGGGGAGGGAGAGAGGTGTGAAGTAGAAAATGATGCCTGATGCCTGATGTTCTTGCTTTTCTTGCTGCTTTTTGTTGTTGTTGTTGTTTTTTTTGGTTGAGTTGCTGAGTGCATTGAGAGTGCATTGCTGAGTGCCATTGCTTTCATCTCTTGATAGACGCTGAGAACAGAGTGTCTTCCCCCGGGTCTTGTTCTCTGCGGTGTGTGTGTGGGTCTCTCGTGAGGGTCTTTGCCTCAGTTTAGGATGTTGATTGTCCAGACGTGAAGCCAGTATGTTTTTATTCCCCCCCTTAACAAAAGAAAGATGGATGCAGTGCTAAACAACAACTGTGTTGTGTTTTCTCTCCATCTCCCAACGCTCTCTGTCCATCTCTCTCTCTCTCTCCTTCTCTCCCTCTCTCTCTCTCTCTCCCCATCTCTCCCTCTCTCTCCTTCTCTCTCTCTCTCTCCCCCTCTCTCTCTATATCTATCTCTCGGCTCGCCTCACCTGCGGGAGAGCTTTAAATAGCTTGTTTCTCTGGCAGACTCCCCCCTTAATCTATAGGCTCCAGGGCCGGGCTTGGTTTTGTGTCGGTAAATGTTTATCCCACAGCAAACACCTGGTCCTCGGGAGCTCGTGTGTCCACAATGCAAATCTGCCCCCGCAGCATTATCTCTGGGAGGCCGTGGCGAGGAGCAGGGGGCCCGTTTGTCGATGCAGACCCATCGCGCCGCCCTTGCGGCTATTCAAGAGAGCCCGAGACACTCTCTATCTATCTCTCTCTCTCTCTCTGTGCCGTTTTTTTTTTCCCTCGGGAGCAGAGGCGGCATTAAGATTTTGAGGGCGCATTAGCCGAAGTAACGACAAGTTGACATGTTTTTATCTGTCTTTTGTGGCATTCAGTGTAGGCGACGGTCTGAGCGAGCGTCGATAAGAGAAATGTCAACTTGGCATCAGGGTGGTGAGGAGGTCTGCTCACCAGCCTTGAGCAGACATTTGTATGACTTTTATTTTTCATTTTTAAAAAAAATACATTTATTTAATATATAATGCTTTCAGAACATTCAAGAACAAAAAACTTTGCTGACATGTCCACATTTGGAAGAACTGGGGCCCCCTCCCGCTCCTCCCGGGCCCCCATTTGGAGCGTTGGAAGCCGCAAGCGGGTTTGCGAACACTTGGCACTCGACAAACCTCCAGTCAGTGTTTGCTTCTGGGACGGCCAGAGAGCTCGCTCCAACGGGCCCCTCCTATTCTGACAGTCAGCAGCACCAACGCATCCTTTGGCCTGCATCCGCTTTTATCTGCGAATCCTATAAGCAGGAGTGGTGCAGGCTCGGTAATTGATTTATCGAGGCCCTACCCGCCTGTGTGTGTGTGTGTGTGTGTGTGTGTGTGTGTGTGTGTGTGTGTGTGTGTGTGTGTGTGCGTGTGCTCTCGGCGGCCACTCTCCATCGTCAGCATGTGGCTCCCCTGGAACGGGCCTCGTTATTTACTTACTAATTACTCACTGTGGCGTGCTGGCGTGTGGCGCGGAGTTGGGCTTTGCAGCGGAGTCCGGTCCAACCAGGACCCACACGGAGCCCAGAGGGGAGGGCAGCGGCACGGCCCCACGCGCCCAGCTGGCACAACGAGATGCGCCTGTTTATGTGTGTCTCTCTCTCTCTCTCTCGCTCTCTCTCTCTCGCCTTCTCACTTTTTCTCGCTCATCTTTCACTTTTTGTCTCTTTTTTTCGTTCACTTTCCCGCCCTCTCTCCCTCTCTCCCTCTCCATCACTCCCTCTCCCTTGCCCTATCTCTCTCTCTCGCTCTCTCTCTCTCTCTCGCCTTCTCACTTTTTCTCTCTCATCTTTCACTTTTTGTCTCTTTCTTTCGTCCACTCTATCCCTCTCCCTCTCCTTTTCCCTCTCCTCCCCCCCCCCGTCTCTTTCTCTCTCTCTATGTGTGTTCCTCTTCTCCTAATCTTAAGCCTCAACACCACAGCCACACAGCGGCCCTCTCTATCAGTTCAAGAGGCGGCGGTGGTGGTGGTGATGATGGTGGTGGCAACAGTTGCTATGGCCAAGCAGAAGTGTGCTCCCAAGCTCACGTTGACCGATAAGAAGCCCTGGCAGCCGAGACGGGCGCGAGGACGCGGGCACTTCTGCCTCCGGACGCCCTCCGTGTTCTCGCACACGCAGCTCGTGACTCACACACCTTCGACCAACCTGAGACTCGGAAAAGATTAACCTGCCAAGGCCAAACGGCTGAGGTAGTCTGAGGAAGGGCAGTGTGTCCCGAAACGTCACATGTGGTGAATAAAAAGAAATAATATTGGAGCCAAATGGCTGACCTTGATGCTGTTGTAGAGTTGTGGCGGGGGGAGGCACTGTGTCTGAAGGGCTCTCGCCGCTGTATTTTGTATTGTATTACAAACGGTCAAGTAGGGTGTCCAGTTCTGGTATCAAAACGCCGAGATGGCAAAACGAGTGTGTGCGAGTGTGTCTTGTTAATGCCATGTCCTGCTCTGATGCGATGTGTTGTCATGCAAAGCACGCGTGGCAACACACTTTCTCCGAGGAACAGGAGGAATACGTCTCTAATTAAGACCAGAGAGGTTCCTCCGGTGCTTGAATTTGCTTTGCTTGTTTTGCCGGCTGTGATTTTTAATTGGTTTTTGGAGAGCACACCCCCAATCACTTTCCAGATATTATTGCAATATGTCCAGAATAAGTCCATATGAATTAACGGTCCGGGTGGATATGAGCCTTTGTGATAAAGTTGGTTTAGTTTAAGTACACTTTAGTTTGAAGCCCAAGTTGCACCCTGAATGATAATATCAAACACACACACACACACACACACACACACTCACTGGCACTCACTCACACACTTTCTCTCTCACTCTCTCACTCACACACACACACACACACACACACACACACCATTTCCTTCTCATATATTTTTAATCTCTCACAGGGTGTGTATTTGCAGTCAAAAAAAAGGTATGCCAGGTGAAAGATTATGCTGTGTGCTCAGGTAGGAGCAGATAGGAACTTCATTAAAAATTCAGCTGTCAAGTGTTTGATGTTCATTATGAATGATGTGGGTTTGATGCCCGACTGCAATATTAGCACAGATCACAGGGGCTGAGGCTCTTTCTGATGCCAGACTATTTTAAACCCCCCTTTATTATTGGGAGTCTTGTCAGTCGACCGAAATAATTTCCAGTATTATCAGGACTGAGAGTAACACCCCCTTAGCTCACGGACAAATAAAATGGGTGTTTACTGTGGTAGCACACAATTAATGCGAATAATTCTATCTCTGAAAGTATTGCATGCACCAGGGTAACTCGGTCATGCGTGTCGGCTTATGCACGCCCGTGGAATATGCCCGCAGACACGCATCAGACATGCTGCTGCCGATGTGTTTCAACCTTGACTTCCGAGCCCGTAAATAAACAAGACTTTTACCGTTCCTCTCCTTTTTTTCACCAGCTGTTCCCACCACAGCTGCATAATTTATCACAGGTGGAGAGAGCGGGTTTCAACCTGAAACTGTCAAGCTTGTCTGCATTCCGCGATGATTCGGCGCTAAAAGACAGAGAGAGGGATGCTGGTGTTAGGGCCCGGGGTCCACGGCTGCAGACGGGGCTGGCTGTTTTATTGCGGCTAGAGTTGACACAAAACTGATGTAATTACCGAACATTAAGAGAAGTTCAATAGACGACATGGGCCTCCGAGAGGGTGACGAAAGCTACATGACGTGACTGTAGATTTGCGCTGAAACATTACTGGTGGAGAGGGGGCTTCTTTCTTTTCATCACATGTGTTGTTCACAGCCTGCCAGGAGCCTTTGTTGTCGCCAGGGAGTTGTCTTAAGTTGAATCATGGGGCCACTTTTTTTTTTTTTTCCCGCACATGCTAATGTCAGATGTTTGCGGTCGTTACCGTGGCGGCGAATGGCCTTCAGGGGAGCGTCCACATAGCTACAGAGCTGCTGACATTCACCAAGGGGGGGGGGGGGGTAGCGGTGGTGGTCCGCTCGGATCTGGACGAGCGGCCGGGCCGGGTCAGTGGCAGCGTTGGTGCCGGGTCTGGGTCAGCTCGGACTGCGCGGCAGCCGGCAGGGCAGCGGGCCAGCCTGATGCCAGATCTGATCTCGGCTCTCTCTGAGCCTTTCTGGGCGCTGCCAGGCAGGGGGAGGGGAAGTGTCAATGGGCATTAACACACTCTCACACACACACACACACACACACACACACACACACACACACACACACACTTTCCACACGACTACCACAATCTTCCACCTCCTCCCCATGCCCCTAGTTTCTGTAGTGCACCTTAACCGTCGCCCCCTTCAGTTCAGTTCAGTTCAGTTTATTTCTTTATCCCAAAATGGGCAATTTGATTGCAGACAGGATCACATACCACACAACAATAGACGCAACATAGTTGAGACAAAGTTAGAGGCTTGTTTATGTGAATGTGTCGCTCTCTCTCTCTCTCACACACACACACACACACACACACACAATCAATCAATCCATTTTTTTCTGTCTCCTTTTCAAAGGTTTTTCAAAAGGAGAGCCTCCCCCATTCTCGCCGCGCGGCCCCCGATCGCCCGCCCTTTTTCCGAAGGATGACGTGCCCATGATGTCTTTCTGGAAGTAGGTCCCCCTTGTCTCTCTCCTCTCACTCCACAGCACAGGCCTTGTTACGGCCAATGACTGGCACAAAGCACGCCGTGGGCCCTCGTTCACTTCCTCTAAAGCAAAATCATTTGGATGCAAATTGTCATTTGGATTCCATTTGGACTCATTGGGGGCGATGGGGGGGCCGGTGTCATTGTGTTCTGGATATCCCTTTTTTCCCGCTTCTCCTACTCTCTCTCTCTCTTTCTCTTTGCTCTCTCTCTCTCTCTCTCTCTCTCTCTCTTTCTCTCTTTCTCTTTCACCCCCTCTCTATCTCATCTCGTCTCAATCACACGTTCCCTGTCTTCTCTCTCTACACATTATTTCGCACTCTCACTTTCATTCATTCAGGCTATCTCACCCCCCCCCCCCCCCCCCCCCTCACCCCTCTCACAGAACAAAGTTAGATAACTCCATTATGAGAGATCTCTCTATATTGCCTGCGAAGGTGAGCGTGTTGAAAAAGGGGAGGGGGGGGGGGGGTCGTGTTGAGCAGCAGAGGCCTATGATGAAACCCATTCTCCCTAGAAAGGCACAGGGGCATGCAGCGCCAACCTTTTCTTCTCCACTTCATCCACATTCTGTGGGTGTCGGTCGGCACACTCCACCACACTCCACCATCTTTTTTACATTATTATTGTAATGGATAGTCGGCGTCCTAAAGAAAGGGTTTTCAAAAGCTGCACCCTGATGGTGAACAGGTTTGATGCGGTTCATGTAGGCGAGGGCCAGACGGTGAAGTCTGAATGTCCTTCTCTGATGGATGGAGAGCAGTGGATGGGCAGGCGCTATGGGTTCAAGTGCTGTTGCATGACATACATGGGGAGACTGGCCCTTGGAATAATTGACGTATGTAAGTCGCTTAAGTATAAAAGTGTCGGCCAAATTAATAAGTATAAGTATAAATGTCTAATAAATTAACTTTTCAAGTGTATACTGTACCGGTCCGGTACTGATTATACGGATTATATGTAATTGTGAAGGGTTATACTTAATAAGAGAATCTCATTTTAAGTTGGCTGCTTAGGGTGGGGGTAAGGTGGGGAGGAAGGGTTGTGGTAAAAGTCTGTCTCAGCTAAAGATTAAGACATGGACGGCTAGTGGGACTTTCTGTTCCTAGACAAGGGAACGAGAGTGTTGTCTGGGGAGGAGAGATAACAAACTCTGGCCTCAAAAAGAAGAAAAAAAAAAGTTTTTTTTTCTTCCAGCATCACTGCTGAGACCTCTCTCTCTCTCTATCTTTTTCTCTCTCTCTCTCTCTCTCTCTCTCTCTCTGCGCTGCGTTCTCATCAGAGCAGACCTCCTCGTCTTCATCAGCCGCCCCCGTGCAACAAAATAAAATGCTCTGTCTGTTGTGCTCGCCCCGCGAAGCTGTTGCAGCGTGTGCGGGAGTTGCCTGTGGCCAGCCCTGGCTCCTGATTGCATTATCATTCCCCATGTCTCGTCCACTCCTCCAAACAAACAGAGGAGGTGTGTATGTGTGTGTGTGTGTGTGTGTGGTGGTGTTGGTGGTGTCGGTGGGGAGGGGGTGTAGGACTCATTCAGTTTGTGACCCGAATGTTTCCCAGATTGCATCACTGGCCCGGAGATATTTTTTTGTGTGCCCTCATCCTCTTCACCCTTTGCCTCCTCTTCCTCCCAACCCCTCCGCACCTCCTAATAACCAGCCATCCCTGAAGAATCCTTGCCCTCCCCCCCCACCACCCCTCCTCTTCCTCTTCTGGGCGATGTTTACGGTGGGCTCTGCTCGGCTAAGTGGAGCCAATGCACGGTGTTGTTTTCCCTTTCTCCTGCTGTTGTTTGCTGATATTTGGTCGGCGATGACAATGGGCCGGAAGAAAACAGCCCCTTTTAAAATATGAATGGAGCAAGACCTGAGAGGAAAAAGAAAGGGAGGGCTTCATGGAGGGAGGGATGGAGGGATGTATGGAGGGAAGGAGGGAAGAAGAGAGAGAGGGAGGGGAGGAGGAGGGGGGTGGGTTAGAGAAAGGGGACCCCTCGTCTGTGGGTTCCAGCATAAGTCTCTGTTTTCCCCTGCGGAGGAATTAAAGGCGTGCCATTATCCCTGGCAAATTACCACGCTGCCTTTGTGCCGCAGCCATGGTACATTAGTGTGCCTTAAGACGTGGCCGAGCTGTGCCCATTCAGGCCACAAAGAGAGAGAGGGGGGTGGGGGGGTGGGGGGCACGCTGGCAGATCCTTGGCTGGTCGCACAGTGGAGGCATTCACACGAGACGGAGGGAGCCGTACGGCGAGAATCTGTGCCACAGCGGAGGAGCCATGACATAGTTTTTCCTGGCCCGGTTTGGCAAAGGGGCACCACCACCACGAGCACCACCACCAAACCCGCCATCTTTCTGCAACTTGGTTCAAGGGCAAGAATTTAGTTTGATTTTCAACTTAAATTGTTTGGTCTTTCTATCTCTCCCCCCCCCCCCTTGATCTAATATTGGGTTGAGAAACTCCTGATACTCGTTATTCCCCCCCGGATTTGTCCATCTTTGCTCTTATATGCCATTATGACACAGTGGGCCAATTACAGCTTTAGCCCTTCATTACTCCAGTCAAACTACTACAGAGAAACCGAAGAGAAGTGCAGCTGAGGGTGAGGGTTTATTATTATTCGAGTGCACCCTGAACTTAGGGAACAAACTGCCCACTTCCCTGCAAAGAGGGGTCCCCCAGTTTATTAAAGTCCCTCAATAATCTTGTTATCCTGCGGGAGGCTTGGGCCAGACAGACTCTCTTAAAGGTCTCCCGGGCGCGGGAAGGTGAGGCCCCGCGAAAGGCAGAGGCGCCTGAATGAGCTCTGCGTAAAGGCCAGGGCGACTTTATGACTCCCTAACATTGTTCCCCCTCTCCTCTCTTTCTTTTATGAAGTCCTGTGGCCGGCTCTCTCTCTCTCTCTGGCTCTCGGTTAATGAGCGTCGTGGAGCTTCTGTCTGAGGGGCCAGTCATGATGGGCTGCTGCGGTGCCAGTAAATAGTGCTAGGCTAGCAAGGGCTATTAAGCAGCCGGCCCCTGGACACCGGAGACTCTCGGCTCTGCGGGGTGTGGAGGTGCCGTGGCCGTAAAACGGTGGTTAACTCCGTCCCCTGGCCTGCTGTCCCTTACTACCAGTGAACTGGGTGCCAGTGCGGGCAGCGTTCGGACTGAAAGAGTGCGGTTGGTTGATGCCCCGTAATATGGCGGCGTTTGTGAAAGATGCGTAAATCTGTGTTGAGTATGTCTTTATCCATTCCTCCTTCTCTCTCCCTCCCTCGCTCGCTCTTTCTCCCTCTCTGTCTTTCTCCTGCTCTGTCTTTCTCACTCACTCTCATTCTCTCTCCCTCCTTCCCTCTCTCCCTCACTCTCTCTCCCTCCCTCCCTATCATTCTCTCTCACTCACTTGCATTCTCTCTCTCTCTCGCTCGCTTGTGGTTTTCTCTTCTGCCTTGCTGATTGATCTCTCTTTCTCTCTCTCTCTCTGTCTCTCTCTCTCCCCCTCTTCAAAGCTTGAATGCCTTTACTGCCTGCGTTGTTAAGATATCAAGATGCCATTCATCTGGAAGATCACTCTCTGGGCTGGATTGAGCAATACTGGGGCAATCTAATAGATGTTAGGAAACGGCTTTCTGTTCATTTAACTTATTCATGTCTCACTCTAGTACCGGCACTACTACACTCCTATTCTGTTGGAGGTTTTCCTCAGCAAAAATATGACCTAATGAAACCACTTAAAACACTTTTAATGTTACAAAGATGTTACATTAATGAGCAGCGTGATCGGCCCTAATTTTGACGATGGCCTACGTCTAGGTAAAGCTAATTTAATAACCAGACAAAATCAGTGCACTAATTTAACACCATGGGTAAGACCTGAAGCGTAAACAACACCATTGATTATGCTCTATGCTTTGCTTGTTGTTCGGCGTTGCACCTTATAGGGCCCTAAATCTTACATAACGATGGGATACATTGAGTTAGAGGCAGAGGCTGTTCTTTGGTTGTTCACAGGGTTGTCGTATTACTGCATGTGTTGATCCAGACTACCTACATTCTCCAGCAACACCCCCCCCCCCCCTCCCACACACACACACATACACACGCCCCACCACTGAAGAACTCGAAGTTCAACTCCTGACTTAATCTCTGCAGAGGCCCCTTCAGAGTGCCAGCGTGTTTTCCTAGAGAATTGTGGGAAAGGCGCAGCGCGAACCGGGAAGTAGCCGTCAATTTACTCCCATAATCCTGTGCTGCTGCTTAATCATTCAGGGGGGGATTAGGAGGCGCAGTCAGTCTTTTACCTAATTATAGATCGGGCCTCCACTGCGCCGGGGCACACAGCTGGCCTTGGAGGATAGCCAGAGCTGCTGCACTTTGGCCTTCATCTCTCTCTCTCTCTCTCTCTCTCTCTCTCTCTCTCTCTCTCTCTCTGCTTCCTCCTTCTCCACTGTTTAGACGCAAACGACCTCCATCATTTGATTTTAATAATGTACTGTAAGGAAGATGCAGCTAAATAAATAGCTGGTTGGACAAGGACCAAAAACATGACATGGAAATCATTTTTTTGCTCACCCCTTCACCACCACCACCACTGTCGCCCCTCCTTCGTCCAGCACAGCCCTCGTTTTTTTTTTACAAAGTCTTGATGACCTGTTTTGAACACCCTCTTGAATACTCTCGAGGCACAATGGCCTTGATTAATATTCTGTCATGGTTGCCTCTCTGTAGCTACAGTAGACGGGGGGAAAACGTTGCTGAATGTTACTGAAGCATCTTTGAGAGGCTTGCTTGCCAAAGGGGGAGATGAAAGCGTTTTTTTTTAATTATTTTATTTTTTAATTAATACCACATACAATCACAAATGAAATAAAAATGACTATACCGTCATGAATAAATCAGCAATCGGTCTGGGTGACCATGTTGCAGGCTGCCAGAGAATAATCCTGGCAGTTTTAATGAAAAATTCATTACGTGACATGATGGGAAGACAAGATGTGGTTACTGCGTGAAAGAGAAGAAGAGGTGTCAGTTTGGAAGCGTTTGAAAGCAGAACTTCACTGCCCTCAATGGAGATCATGCACTATTCAGCAGTGCTCATCCAGCTGAATAGAAGTACTTCAGCGTACTTTCAGAAGAGGCTCGCTCGCTCTCTGTGCTTCATGATTATAGGCGGTGTGTTTTTTTGTATACACGGTGCACTACTTTTTTTTTTATTGTCTAAGAAAACAAAGTGATGTGACTGAAATTGAGTTTCAGGATGAGTTTTTTTTTTTCGTGAGGTACCTGGGGCTCAGGTGGTTGTGTTTGCTGTGGGGGTTCATCTAAGCTGTGTCTTCATCCCCGCAGATTTACAGCCAAGGCTCTCTCTCTCTCTCTCCCCCCAACACACACACACACCCTCCTTTTAAAAGCTATTTTTGATCTTTTTCTTTTCTAGTTGAGAATAATTAAACTCTGATTGAGGGATTGAAGAGATTTCCCAGTTGTTTGTGTTTCTCTCTCCACTTCCACTTCTCCAACTCTCCCTCTCTCTCTCCTCTCTCTCTCTCTCTCTCTCTCTCTCTCTCTCTCTCTCTCTCTCCCTCTCTCTCTCTCTCTCTCTCCCTCTCTCTCTCTCTTCCCCTGCTTCTTCCACATTGCCTGCATGTTTTTCCGTGGCCCTCACTTCAGTTCAATTAGACTCTCTCTGACAGAAAGGGCCTTATCTGCTCTACCCTCTAGTGTTGCCGTCAGAGGAAAACATTGCAAGGTCAGGGTCCTCGGCCTCCAGATCTTTCTCAGCCGCACAATAGCTTTGTAGAGCCATGCGGATGTATGGAGGGGGATTAAACCGTAATTAGGTCCAGACTCAGAAGTTTGCCCCCCCCCCACACACACACATACACACACACACTACCCCTTCATTTTCTGTGATCACAGGACCTCTTTTTTTCTCTTGACTGACTACGTGCAGAACGGTCAGCGTATGAAGTGTCTTTAGTACAAGAACCTTAAAGACTTAAAGAGATTCCTTCAACGAATTACCATAATAGTGTGGTGGTGGTGGTGGTGGTGGTGGTGGTGGTGGTGGGGTCGTTTATTTTAGTCACATTGGTTGTAATAATGTTTTTACCATTAGTTGTTACCTGGGGGAACTTGAGAGTGTGTACTACGGGATGTGAAAAAACTGTTGTTCAGACTGCCCTTGGCAGATGCTGGTGAGTGAGTAACCCTCACCCCTCTCACGTACCGGCGCCCTGTAGGGTTCGTTCGCTTGCGACGCGCGAATTCCCTTAACAATGCGAGCCGGCAGTGGCCAGCAGCGCGCTCATTCCACTTTTTTTCCGATTTGCTGGCACAAAGCCTGGGTCATGCTTCGAGACACCCGTAACAAGAAATCTTGTTGTGAAGCCACACGACAATTAAAACGGAAGCAGATGTTGGTTTTCTTCTCTCGCCAATTACGCCGAAATGCATTCAATTATCTCTTGTGTAGTCTCGGAGCGTGTGGCAGAGGAGGCCACAGCAGCGGGTTTGACTGATTGCCTTTGTTGAAGAATCAGGCTACTCCCATTGTGATAAATACTGGCCATGAAAAGACGTACAGTACCCTTTCAGATGTAATGGCATCTCATTTATAGTAAACATCCTGTCTTGACAAGGCTTCATTGGTTTGTGTGCGTGTGTGTGTGTGTGTGTGTGTGTGTGTGTGTGTGTGTGTGTGTGTGTGTGTGCGTGTGTGTTGCGTTTTTACAACGGTCAGATTAAATGCTACTCTGTCAAGATGGCTTGACATGTTGATGGCTTCACCGTTGTCATCGGATACCCCATCAAATTGCAGCACAGTTCCTCAGGCAGTGAAGCTGAAAAAGACTTCCTTAAAGTAGACCGCATTGTAACGAACAAATTAAGCTGGTGTTACACATTCCTTAGAAGTTCACCATTAACCAAGATGTAATCACTTCTGTTTTTAATTGGGTGTGTGTGTGTGTGTGTGTGTGTGTGTGTGTGTGTGTTCATTTCCTTGCTGTGCTCTTGATTTTTTTTTTGTTCTCTCCTCGGCTGAACAGGAGCCACCCCATCCTGGCGCTATAAATCCTGGTACAATGTGCCTGTCTGGATGTTTTGATTTAACAACCCAATAAACTGTGTGTGCACAATCAAACGCTCAGACTGCCAGAGGCCTTCAGCTCTCTCTGGGAGACATTGACCCCCCCCCCCCCCCACACACACACACACACCCTTCTCGAGCCGTTCTTGTCTCAGGTGCTGTAAAAGCACACATTCGACCGGGTTCACACGTCACTACGTGTCTACAGCAGCCACGGCAAGCTCTCCCCAAAAAACCCTCTTGGTGTCTGCCGTGCAAAGGGAAGCTTCAGCTCTGAAACCCTTGGCATTGTTTGTAAAAGGGCCTGGTAGTTAGCGGTTGGCCACAAACATCTGCTGGCTGTGAAGTGTTCCTCGTGTTTGAGTGTGGTAACGTGAGAGTGGAACCTGAGAGCCTATAATTGAATGGCATTTATATTGTCATTGTAGTGGCGTATGGAACAACATTCTGCCACAGCACTGAAGCAGACGGTCCATAATGAATAGAAATACTTGGAAAGAACTACAAGGAGTGTAATGAGTACTGAGCACAGCCTAGGACTACAGCATGTGATGCTGTTTTTTGTGATGATATGCTTCATACTAATTTTAGTGTCCACACACACTCCATACACGCTGCTGTTGTAAAAGCCTTGTCTTGTTGCTCTGGATTATGTTAGCCTCTGTAGTCATCTGTCAGTTTTTTTGTGGACTGTTTAAGTGACCACAGCCTTGTCCTCGCCCCCAGGGACTTTACCTGGGCTTGTTGAATCAAGCCATGGAGGAGCCGTCAGGCTAGTCTGGGGTCAACTCTGCCTCCGGGGAACCTGTCTCCCTTCAGAGAGAGAGAGAGTGTGTGTGTGTGTGGGGGGGGGGGGGGGGGAGCAAAGGCTTGTGTAAACGATGGAGAGATTTGTGTTGACCAGTTCAAACAGTTCCCTGTCATTTCAATTACAAGGCACAGAGGAGCAGACAGGTTTATCTGTGCCGCGTGATATGAGGTGTGTGTGTGTGTGTGTGTGTGTGTGTGTGTGTGTGTGTGTGACCGTGTG
This sequence comes from Sardina pilchardus, assembly GCF_963854185.1. Classification (NCBI taxonomy): domain Eukaryota; kingdom Metazoa; phylum Chordata; class Actinopteri; order Clupeiformes; family Clupeidae; genus Sardina; species Sardina pilchardus. The sequence continues at coordinate 16,640,430 of NC_084997.1, forward strand.
TGTGCGTGCATTCTCTATTCTGATTATGGTTCACCACTAAACAAGTGACGTGGTAAAAGAAGAATGGCGAGAGATTTCCAGAGAGTTGGTGTGACTTTTCCGTGTTCCTCGTGGTGATGTTTAACACGCACTTTAGCGCACACTGAGCCTGTCATTATGTCATTGTCTTTCCTCAAATTCTCCTGGGTGTTTTGGCAGCTGAGAAATGACATGTTAATGTGGAAATCACTCGAGGTGGATTAATGAAATCAGTTTTTTTTTAAATTGTTTTATATCCAACACGCCATTAAATCTCCACGTGGCTGTCAGCGCAGTGGAGACAAATTGGAGCGGGTTGTTTCATAACCGTACGTGCCGCTCAGGGCAGCGTCTGGTCGCCGTTTCTGTAGGCGGCGTCTGTCGGCCCACGGTGTCTCGGGCAAGTATCCCGTGGGAAGTGTCGGAGGGAGATGTGTGTGTGTGTGTGTGTGTCTGTCCACTCTGGCTTCCTCTCTGGGGCCTTGGCACTTGTGCCTGGTCTCGCTGCACTGCTGTCACAATCCTCATCTGATGCACAGCTGCTGTGTTGGTGTTCAAGAGAGATGAAGGGGAAGCGCTTAAACAAGTGTGTGTGTGTGTGTGTGTGTGTGTGTGTGTGTGTGTGTGTAATGGAGATATGGCAAGATGACAAAGGAAAGACAGTGAGAGCGAGAGAGAGTGATAGAGAGAGAGATGGAGAGAGATGGAGAGAGGGAGGGAAGAAGAGAATTGGAGGCTGAAGCATCTCCTCGGAGCCTCCGCTCAGCTCAACTGCAGCTGCCCCCACACACTGCAGAAGAGGCGCAGGGCTTCTGACAGCGGAGAAGGAACCCGAGCCAATCGCGCTCGCCGAGGAGGAAGCACTCCAAAGATCCCCTACCGCTGCCCCCCCCCCCCCCCCCAGACACCCAGGCCTGCTCCAGGGGAGACGGGGGAGTGGGAGGACAGCCGGGCTGGCCAGGCAGGCAGGCAGGCAGGCGGACGGGCAGGCAGGCGGGTGAAGGAGGGAGCGGATGTGGAGAAGAGGCGGAGGAACCGGAGTGTTGGCAGTAGCTGCGCCTACCGCGGGGTGGACGAGCGAGGAGGGGGAAGTGGGCAGCGCAGGTTCTTGCAAGACGGGATGCGGCCCCCCGCGGAGGCGTCCGTCCTGGCCGCTTATCAGGACCATCCCACACGGGGCCTCCTCCCGATGTCCGACCTTTACGGAGGAAGCAGGCTGTTCACCTGTTAAGAAGCAGGACGTGCGTATTCAAGAGGGGGGGAACGCAAATGCTCCATCAAGCCCAGTGACATTTCAGTCTCGGGTTGTCAGTCAGCTCGATTGTTTGAGGGGCTTTGAAAGATATCGGCAAGAAAGGAAACGCAATCAGAGAGTTGCAGGAGCTGGTATTTTAGGAGTCTGATGGCAAGATGAAAGCGGCGCTGACATTTTAAAGGGAAAATGCATTCATCATGCTACACGCTTATTAATTCAGATTCGGGTTCAAAATCAGAATCGGTCAGGCAGGCAGGCAGGCCCAGTAATCTGTATGCGGTTACAGTTGCTTTGAGAACCTGTGCCAACTAAGGCCCTATTTTAAAGAGGCTGGGATACGAGGTGCACACAATGGTTCTCCCTCTCCTCTCTTCCCCTGCTGTCTCTCCCTTCTCCCATGATCAGCATGTCTCTATCCGGGCTTAATCAAAAACTCTGACTGTGAGTCTGAGAGGAGTTTTTTCTCTCTTTTTTTTTTTTCTTTCCCTCCCTTCTTTCTTCGTGTCTTTTTTTGGAACCTTAACCAACAAATTAATTCTGCTTTTAAAACGTTCATTTTGGAGCTCTAAAGCTCCCCCGCCGGCTCCGCTTGGCACCCGCGCCCGGATTTTTATTAAAGTTCCGTGCCGCGTCCCCTGGCAGGGTGGTTGCGGCACGGCACTGGTAAGTGATGAACGCTCTCAGGCTGAATTCAATAAGCACCATTCGCTTCAGCTTCAGAGTGACCCAGACCCACCACCCCTCCACCTCCACCACCACCACCACCCTCCCCTCCCCCCATCCATCTCCCAACACACACCACCCTCCCACCCCACCGCCTCCCTCCTGCTTCACCAAGCTCCACTTTGCCAACCATCACCAGGACCAATTTACTCGACCGCTTGTTCATTCCAGATCAATGTGTCCGGACAAATTGGAGAGGGAGGTGGAGGTTTCCCTCATTGGACTGGCTCTTGCGGACCTGTGTGAAGAACGGTGTTAAGTGTTTCTGTGTGAGGAACGGGAGTTAAGTGTGTGAGTGTTAAATAAAGATGGACATGTGCTCAACATATGGGTTTGGAGGATGCACAGAAAAACCACAGTAACAGGTTTTTATGACAACTTTATAATATTAATATGCTATTTATTAAGACAATGGAAAAGAAGGATTTGTCATTATAGCACAGCTAGTATTTCTGTGCTATAGTCTCTGCTTTCACTGCTAACACTCATTAGTCCAAATGACACTCAGGCTCTTGCTAATTAGCGAAAATGGGTTGGTTATGGTTTCATATCCGCAGCCTTTGCAGAAGGGCCCTTGGTCCGCGGTCTTGGCTCCCGGGTAGCAACAGCGAGGAGGGAAATGGCTGTGTTTTTGTTTGGTTTCATACAGAGGCGCCATTGATAGCCAAGTCATTAGCGCAGGCTAATTATGCAGGCCCAACCGTGTCACTCTCCCCGCTCACACAGCGAGGCCTTTCAAGTGGGACACCACTTCCTATGGCGGCCAATGGTAGTCCCATCCAGCGCGGACAAGCGATTGCTTTGGGCCATCATTTTGGCTTGATTTCCCTCAGGAAATGTTTGTTTATCCCCTCCGCTGAATATCTCTGTCTACCTGCCTCCCATGCAAATGGAACGGACAGATGCTCGCGGTGGAGGTCGTTGACCCTCTGAGCTGTTTTGAGCATGTGGGGAGGGGGTGAGGGCAGCCTGCCCACGGACGAACAGAGGACCTTGATGGTCTCGGCGCGTCTCTCCGGTCTGGTAGCACATGGGTGACTTGTGTGAGTTAGCCCCGCCGCTAATTTGCTAATTGAATCTGGTCTCGTCTGCTCCGCTGAACTTTTGCCAGCCAGTGTCATGGTGGAGGCTAATGTGAAATGACCGCACGTAATCGAGTTCTGTGCAAAAGAGCGGACCTGTTGCTTGCGACTGACCAAGCTTTTTTTTTTGTTAAATATTCAGGGATCTTTTAGAATTCAATAAGATTCAACTTTGTTTTCTGCCGTATGCGTCAACCTTTTCCTTCTGAACTCTAATAGAAGCAGCAGATAAAAAGAAAGGAAAACTAGAAACACTACATGTCAAAAAAAAGTTCTATCTATGTGTTCCTTTGACACATTTTTGCTGGGGAGGCAGAATGAAGGCAGTGAAGACTTTGAGGTTAAATCCGTATCTGACTGTCACAGGGAACGACTCCCCTAACACCTGTGCCAATTAACACCTGATCACTTGACAGCTGTAGGTGTGTGCTTTTGCAGATATGTCCCCTTGTACTCGTTCATTGGATGCCCATGACATTTTCAAGGCTAAAAATACAGCTTGCTGTGTAGATATGTACTTTCTCTAATGATACAAATATTCCCGTTACATCCATAGTCCTGGTTTCTTTTTGAATTGCGTTCATGGGCAAGACTCAATATCCAGTATTCATGGGTTTCATCAGGTCCCTTTCCACAGGTGTATTAATCAAGCACCATGCAGTTTGCATTGATAATCAAGGTGCTTGATTGTATACACCTGTGGAAGGGGACCTGATGAAACCCATGAATACGGAGTGTGTTTTTATTTTCATTTGGATTTTTATATGTGTTTGCTGTTTTTGGACAGTGTGTCAGACAGGTGCTTGAGGTCTTCATCCCTGTAGTGTAGTGTTTGCACCCCAGCGGCGGGACCTGTGAGGGCAGGAGGCGGGTAGTGAAGCCTGAGGACGAGTTACTAATGGAGCGGGGAGGTGTGCCCAGCTCACTCTGCCTACAGGCAGGGCAGGTGCCCGCAGGGCAGAGCGCAGCCCTTTGGGGGAGAGAGGTGGTGATGGGCATTCAATTGGGGAAAAATACCCGCCCATCCAGTGACATGCAGAGACAGTGTCTTAGTTAAAAGACCTCTTCCCCAACAGCAACAGTGCATACCGTACCTACACACACACTCTCTCTCTCGCTCACACTCACACTCTTGCTCTCTCTCTCTCTCACACACTCACACACACACACACACACACACACACACACACACACACACACACACTCTATCTCTCTCCCGCTCTCTTTTTCTTAGATAAGACACACCCCTCTCTCTTTCTTTCTCTCTCTCTCCCTCTCTCTCTCTCTCCGACACACACACACACACACACACCACACACACACACACACACACACAAATACACATGCTCACACAATTACATTATGCTGACACTTCTATTAGCTTGAAGGGAATTCTGTGACAAGCGCTTTCGCATTAAATATTCATTTATACATCTTGGTGCCATAATCCATTTAGCCTAAAAATTACCACTGGGAAAGTAATGATGGTGTCCCAGGGATTGGAGCACTCTAGTCATAACAGGATATGTTAAATGTATGGTTGGGACGGTGCTGTATCACACAGCCACAGAGCTACCCTTGAGATTAGCATGTGTATATGTGTTTTTACACTTGCCTGTACGTGTGGATGGAGCTTGTGTGTGTGTGTGTGTGTGTGTGAGCAATAGAGGACGGGTGGTGAGAATGGTGGGGAAGTGAAAAATGATGTGCGTGTGTGTGTGTGTGTGTGTGTGTTTATGTTTACATGTTTCTTGTGCGTGCGGGGGATGCACAGAGGGACTGAAGATGCTCCTCTGTAGCATCTTGACTGTGGCTATCCCTCTGTGTGTGTGTGGGTGTGGGTGGGTGTGTGTGTGTGTGTGTGTGTGTGTGTGTGTGTGCACGCGCTCATGCATGAGTCGGCCCTATCAGGCGACAGCATCTCCTGATTAAATCCCCTCTGCTGCCCCGTCCTGCCCGCCCCCGCCCCCAGCACCACCACTACCACCACCCCCCCCCCGCCGCTGTGTCTCATTCCTCCGCCGCTCTGCCCCCGAGCCGGCCCCCGCGCTGATGGGATCACGGCTAACACCAGGTGCCATTAATAACCGTCAGGAGCCCGGAGCTGCCGACGCAGCCTGCGGCCCCGCCGCCCGCCCGCCCGCCCGTCCGCCCGTCCGCCCGTCCGCCCGCCTGCCCGCCCGCCCGCCTGTCCGTCTGTCCGCCTCCGTCAAGTCGGTCACCGCTACTTTCTCCCTTCATTCCCCCCACCACACACACACACACACACACACACACACACACCCGGTAATTGGCTTTGTGTGCTGTCTGAAGAAGAAGGAGATGATCTCTGTATCACGGACACTCTGCTCGGTGGCTGTGTCAGTTGCAGAGGACACAAGAAGAGGGCTGCTCCCCCCCCCCCCCCCCCAAACTCGACAGTCAACAGTTCTTTTTTTTTTTTGAAGTTGTCTGTAATCAATTTGCTCATCAATTAAAATCGGCTGGTGGGCCCCCGCTCCACCAGTGTTTGTTTTTCATCCGCTCGACTTAATTAGGACGCCATTCCATGTGTTGTCCGTGAGATAGCGATTAATTGGAGTCAGTCTCCCGCATCGCTGGTTCGGAGTGAGTGTGTGTGTGAGTGAGTGTGTGTGTGTGTGTGTGTGTGTGTGTGTGTGTGTGGGTGTGTGAGGTAGTGGTGTTATCTTTTCCCCCTTCCCCCTTTCCATGCCTCCTCCAGAATCCCATCCCTCCTAAGCCCGCACGCTCATTAGCGAGTGTTAGTGGAAGAGGCATGTTTGTGAATGACTGTTTTACATATTTATCACACAATAGGCCTCGGTTCATAAACATGCCTCACATGACTGGGCCTGGACAGTTGGTAATCATCACTCTAACCTTTCTCCATCCGGAACGTCAGCCAGACCTCCATGGTATGTCTCCTATTGTCTCCTATTGTCTCCTATCGTCTCCTATTGCTCGCTGCTCGTCTCACCTGAGCCCTTCTCCCAGGGTGAGGTAATGATGAGGTGTCATGGAGCCCATCCTGTTATCTGTGGCCGCAGAATGCCACTGACTGCCGCCGGTCACCACCGATGTGTCCTGCTTTGGCTGCCCTTTACGCTCAACCCCCCCCCCCCCGCCGGTCGTCTTTGTTCCATGGAGCGGATCATTGAAGGGTAGATGCCAGTGTCAACTGGAGGTGTTGGTCGGTGTCAAAATGGAAGCTGTTTGGAGGCGGCGTCGGAGGGGTCCTTATCCCGCGGGGGGGGCTGTTATTTGTGGTCAGACTTCCGTTCTTCCTCTTAAAGGTGCAGCCGCTGACGCCCTGGACCTTCAGTGCTGTGAGTTGCATTAGAGGCCTAAGGAGAGATCTGACCCTGACTCAGAGCGGTAGATAAAGCAGAGTGACGACACTCCCATAGACCTCCATAGGAACAAAAATGGCAGCGCTTTTTCCTGGCTACTTCCGCTTCATGGGAGTTTTGGAACTATTAACAGCCAATCTCTTGGTCAGTATAGTCAATGAGTTAATTGATTACGCCCTCCAGCATCCAGAAGTACATCCTACCCTCCTGCGATTCAGCCATTCAGCGCAGCTTTTTTTGGAACTTTCGATCATGTGGCGGCAACATCAGAGTGTCGCAACTCTCTCTTTCTATGGCTCTGGCCTGACTGTAGTACATGTTGAGCAAGAGATTAGTGGAATTTTTTTTTTTAAATAACGTTGTTTAGGAGATAACTGATACGGTGCGTGTGAAGTTGACACTAACCGCTTTTCAAATTAATTCTGTTCTTTATCTTCACCTCTTAATTCACCGTGCATTCATTTTCTATCATAACTAATATCATCTGTGTAATAAGGGGGGGGGGGGGGGGTGATCTTAAAGATAAACCCCCAGCTGGCAGTCTCTCCACACACCCTTAATTAAATGATAGTTACAATTTTCCCTAAATGACAGTGGCTGGGAGCCATTGTGTTCTCAGCAGGTGATGTTTAACTGGCGCTACATATAATTAGATGGACAGAAACGCAGAGCTCAGCTCATCAGCATTCCATCTGCGGCGGGCGGAGGGGGGAAAAAAGGAAGCAGCGCGGACAGATAAGGCGGCCAAGAGCCCGTTTCCAAAACAGGTAGAGGCAGCGAGGCCGCTGTAGCGAAGAGCGAGGCGGGGGGAAAAAAAAGAAGAAGAGATCAAATTAGTGATCCGATTGGGTAATGAGCCAGAACGACAAAGTCTGGAACATTGTCTACAGTGTGTGTGGCGGGGCGGGGGGGAAACGGTCTTTTTAGGGGAGAGTGATGGAGTCTGGCCAGGAGAGGCGGTGTGGAACGCGAGCGGACGACGTAGGCGCGCGACGACGTCATGCTTGCCGGCCCCCCGCGCTCTCCGGTCGGCCAGCTGCGTGTCAACCAGGGTGGAATTGGTGAAAGAGAGGGTGGAGGTGTGTGTGTGTGTGTGTGTGGGTGGTGGGGGGGCGTGGGGTTGTGGGGGGGGGGCGGGATGGAGGCGGCCAGCAGAGATGTTATCCAGCCTGACGGGAGCCTGGATTGGGCAGGGTGGCCTCCCACCTCGGCCCGTCGCCCAGCGCAGATTGATTCTGACCGGCCATTCATCACCCCCGCGGAGAGCACGGCGGTGGAGGCGACGGTGACTCCGGTGGCTGCCGGGTCCAGGAGAGGGACAGGAAAAAAGAAAAGAGCGGACGAGAGTGGCTAACGCTCGAGACGCGTGACGGGCGGTCGAGTGAGTGGCGCGCTGGGGGGGGGGGGGGCGGAGGCTTGCTCACTCGATAAGTTTTGACACCCTCTCTGAGCAGAGTCAGGATGTCACTCAAACTTTCAACAGGGGACTGTCTAAAACTGATTAAACTTTCACAAATTCACCTACAAACTTTTTTTTTAGAGATTGTCCTAAACTTTGAATTAAATGTAATACATTTTGGATTGATAATTGCGTAGTAGTAGATAATAACGATCTTGCTGGCTGTTTTTCTTTAGTTGTTTTCTCTTGTGGCACACTATTTACATGATGAGCTAATCTCAGCGCACACCAGCGTGATATTAGATTATTAAGAGCAAAGGGGGAAAAAAATAAATATAGATTTTGTTTTTCTCGCAGAACACCTGTGCAAACCCTCATGGCATACAGTCTGAGAAACGCTGCCTTAGGTGATGGCTTTTACTGTGCAATTCTGCCATCATGCATACAGTAACTAAAGACATAAGCTTTTAAGGATATTTTAGATTGATTGTGGCTTTTATAGAGGAAATGAAGGCACTGGAGGTGACATTGAAAGCTTACGTTGGCATGGAACGCATTACCGATCAACTGCCGAAACAAAAAAAAAATCAAAGCCTTATTCACAGGGGAATCACCTTGCCTCATAAATATAATGTGCAGATTGACTGTGACAACAGCGTGTCAGTCTCACAAGCCTGTTTGGAACCGGGGGCGATGGAAATCAATTGTGTCCGAGAGACGCGAGGAGGGCATCCGAGCGAGACTTCCAGCCGCAATTAATGTGTCTGTCTGCTCTCCAGACGGCGGCGTGCGGCCTGAATGCCGTCTGAGGACCAATAAACGGCCCCCGTCCTGCCCAGAGCTCCCCCATCACTGGCACTCCGCCGCATTAAATCACCTCCCAACAGCCCCGCTTACGGCTTTCTGGGACTTTCATGGGCGCCCGTGATTAGACCTTTAGGTAATGATCAATAGCTCAGACAGAGAAACACACACACACACACGCACACGCACGCACACACTCTCGCCAAAGGGCCCATATTCCACCTCGCTTGTCTCACAATCAACAGCCATTCATCTCCTCTTGCCTGGTGGAATAACCCTTGTTATGTTCCCTGCATAAACACACTCACTCTGCCTCTGCATAGAGCGAGCACAGCATCAGGAATGCCACAAACGCTCGTGTTTAGCTCGTTAGCGGAACCTTGCTAGTGGAGAGAGGGCTGGGTTTTGGAAGCGGTGCAGTTGGCCAGCCTGTGTGTGTGTGTGTGTGTGTGTGTGTGTGTGTGTGTTTTGCGGGAGACCCCTCGGAGCAGAGGCTATGCAAACTGGTCCTTTGAAGAGCCCTCTTCACAGGCCCCCGGCGGCCGGGGCTTGGAGCGGGTGGCTGGGGAACGGCGGTGCGGTGCGGTGCGGTGTGGTGCCCCAGGGTGGAGGGGGTGTGTGGGGTGTGTGTGGGGCGGGAGCACCACCGGTGATTGGTCTGGGCCACCGCAGGCCACAAGCTACTGAATTGCCTTTTTATTCCACGCTCCACCACACCGCCATGCCTTGCAGCCGTGACGGAAGGTCTGAATGCGTGTTGTGCGCACACACACACACACACACACACACACACACACACACACACACACACACACCAACACACCAACACACCAACACATCAACATACTGCTACTGCACACTTGCACACTTGTGAATGCATGTGAAACAAATGGACATGCTTGAGCAGCAACAGCAATGCCCTCATGTAATTACCCACACACATTAACATACATAGAGGGAGAGGGAGGCCTGCATACATGTATAAAATAAGAGAGGGGGGGAGCAAAAAAGCAAACCAAAATCTTTAAATATTTTTCAAATTGCCCTGAGAAAAACACACACACACACACACACACACACACACACACACACACACACACACACACAGCTGCAGAAGAGAAGAATAAAGATTCCCTCTGCCCCCCAATGGTGCTATTATACCCATTCATCTGACACCTCAGCTTGCCTTTTTAGCCTGCTTCTGTTCTCTTTACGACAGCGTTTGCCAGTCGACTGATTGTAGCCAACAGTGAGAACGTGGGATGAATAGAGCGCTCTGACAGCTCTTTGCCATGGCGGTGATTGGCATGTCATCTCCAGGTCATCTCTGCCCGTTTTGGCAGCGCTGATTTCGAAACGGAGAGAGCGGGCAGCGGCTGAAAGTTGGTACTGCGGAGCGAACATCTTGAGAGATGTTTTTGGCAGACTGTCGTGGCGGTCTCCTCTTTTTTTTTTTAAATTAGAAGTCCATCAAAGCATTTCCGGAAATTTCAAATGCATTTATGTCTTGGAGCCTTTGACAAACACACACACACACACACACACACACACACAGACACACAGAGGGTGGTCAAAATGGCATTGCTCGCGGCGCTGGAATCTCAGATAAGTGTGAAATTGTGCAATTACAGACACCAGCTTGCTGCTGGCGGCATTGGGGGGAAAAAAAGCCCCGATACATACTGATCACTGTTGACATACCTTTTAGATACATTCCCAGACACACTCTTGCGCTCACCCTCCCTATCAGCCCTGGACCCTCTCTCGTCCCTGATCATCTTTTTTTTTTTTACTATCTCTGCGTTTTTTTCTTTTTTCTTTCTTTTGTCTCCGACTCGGTGGGTCACTGAGACGCATTCCTGAGGAGAGCCCTTTTGAGCGATTTGTCAGAGTCACCCAAGCGTGAGTGTGTGGTTGGCTGCTCTATAAGAAGCCTCCAAACTAACCCCCCCCCCCACCACCCCTTCTGCCCCACCCCTACAACTCCCAAGAGCCCTATACTCTCCTGCCACATATTTACTGCGAAAGCGTCTTTTGTGTTTCCCCCCTTTCTCCATCTTGCTTTTGCGTACAGCTATTCTTCTTTAAGTGTGGAGCCCCCCTCTCTGCACCCCAACCCCCCCCCCCCACACACACACACACACACACACACATACATACACACAGTCTGATCCAGACAGGCTCAATTGGCCTTCACAGGGGGAGCCTCCAAAAAGATGAGGCTCCCAGAGACCATTGAGGAGAGATGAGGTGGGGTCGGTCACGGAGGGCAATTAGACATGGCCAGGGGTCGCCCAACCCACCTGTGCCCATAAATGAACCCTATGTAGAGAGTCCAGCAGGAAACAACAACTTTCTCTCTGTGTGTGTGTGTGTGTGTGTGTGTGTGTGTGTGTGTGTGTGTGTGTGTGTGTGTGTGTGTGTGTGTGTGTGTGTGTGTGTGTGTGTGTGTGTGTGTGTGTGTGTGTGTGTGTGTGTGTGTGTGTGTGTGTGTGTGTGTGTGTGTGTGTGAGAGAGAGTGAGTGCACAAGAGAGAGAGAGACTAATAAATAGAACAGGAATTTTGTTGAGGTTAAATATAATGTGGATGTAGTCCTGTACTGATGTTAAAGGTGGGATGAGTGATTGAGTACCATGTTGCATTTGTGTATGTTTTGTATGTGTATATTTTTATCCAAGGACCAACCATAATACACCAGAGAAGTATAACTCACTCTTCCCTCACACTGTGTTTCGTTTTTTGTTTGGGGGGACAGACTGCCCTCGTTTTGTTTGTTTCCAGTTTACTGAGATCACTACAACTGTGTGTGTGTGTGTGTGTGTGTGTGTGTGTGTGTGTGTGTGCTGAGCCTGGACGGCCTACAGAGAGCCGTTGTTTTTACAGTGCAATCACAGGGCGGGCAGCTAGCGGATCGTGAGACGTCTGAATGAATGTGACAAAATGTTATGGGCTTGAAATTGCATACGATTGCTCACTGCACCTTTAATGATGCATACTGCAAATGAGTTTTGGAATGCCAATTCAAGGGCGTACTCTTGGTGTTTTGTTAAGTTGTGGCACACTGGCAAAACTAATGACTCTTACAAAAAACATTTTCAAATGATCAAACTCAATGATCATTAAGTTATGATTGTCTTGTTGCCATGGTGCTATTGTGATGTAGGTTATTGAGGTCATTGTGCACATCCCAGGTGGAGTAAATAACACTTAGAGTCTGTGCGCTTCTCCAACATTTGATATGTTGTCTTGTCTGTGTTCCTTTTGCTGCTAATTATGGTTTTACGAGACCTTGTATACTGTCACATACATTCTGTTTTTATTTGCATTTTAGACACCGTCCCAACTTTATCTGTTTTTGGGTTGTAAAAAGTCTGCGCGCTTCTCCAATCTTTTCCTTTCTTATGTGTTGTATTTTTTGTTGTGCTCGCTGAACTAATTAGCCCGTTGTAATGTGCACGTGGCAAATTATACATTTGCATGGCAACAGAGATAAAAAAAAGTCCTGCTTCAGAAAGTACTGTAAATGTCCGTCCATGGGTGCCTCTCAACATCCCTCCTCGATCCTTGATGCTCGGTCCTCCAGGCTCGTTCCCACTGATCTATAACTAGCACTGGATAGACTATCCCATTGTTGCCGCCCCATCATTCTTTATGGAGATCAGTGAGGATGAGGACCGAGGAAGGAAGGGAGGATGTGTAAAAGACGAATGAGAGGCACCCCATGTATTGGTTCTACCTGATTTCACTAATTAGCTGACCTACTTGGCTTAAGAGTTGAGCTGATTAAAATCGCCTGACTAAGTGAATGGCAGGAGCAAAAATGCAGCAGGACTTTTACTTTCTGAAGCCAGACTTTCTATGCATGGCAATGCAGGCCACTGTTGATGCTTATCAGCCACTTTGGCCTCATGGTCGCTCAGTCACTGCTAATGTTTGTGATTGGCAAGCATTGGCTGGACAAGCAGAGTGATGTCACTGGTATTGATTTGCAATAAAGGAATGAGTTATTATAATTGGGCCGTTAACCACAGCCACAATAGTTCCAGTATTGTTCATGGTCGTGATCCTGATATCATTACGTATCATTCATCTCTAATGCGTGTGTGTGTGTGTGTGTGTGTGTGTGTGTGTGTGTGTGTGTGTGTGTGTGTGTGTGTGTGTGTGTGTGTGTGTCACTGTGTGTCGGCTGATTCTGGAATCCAGGCTAGAGAGAGCATGGCGAAAGATTGAGATGAAAGCCCTCCTCTGCTCTGCGCCGCTGAATTCGCTCGGCGTAAGCCCTCTCTGATTTAATGGTGCTTCCTCAAGTATGCATAACTCATCTCCCGTGATTTGCAGTCTGTTTACCCTTGCCTACCGCACAGCGAAGGAACAGGCGGATGGTGTGAGCGAACGCCGCTTCGCTGTTTGCAGGGGCGTGTTTGTGCCTTCTCTCGCGCCTCTATCCGCGTGCACCTTAATTAGACGAAACAAGAGAGTTCCATTAACTTTTCCCTCATCTCGCCGTTTGCAGCTGCCTCTCTTTGTTTGAAATCGACATTAGTATTCGAATAGCGGAGCGGCTAATGCCGGTGTTAGCGGAGCATAGGGCTCCGCAGAGAGAGAGAGAGTTGCCATACACGTAGCACTTATGAGGACTTAATTACGAGTCTGCCCAGAAGATGGCAAAACCCCGTGCAAACAAGGCGCGTGTAATCAGTCTCGCCTGTGATGATCAAATCAGATGCCTTCACACAAGCCGGGAGAGTCAGCACATCTCCCCAGGGAGTCCTGGGCTTGTTTGTCATCATTCACTTCCCTGGTTTAAGATCTTATAAGCTCAGACGATAGTGTCATATTATATCGACGTGTCAGTCGGTCTTCTGGAACATTCTGTGCGGTTCGAAGCCCTCTTTTAAAGTTACTTTTTGGGAGTTTTTAGCCTTCATTTGACAGGACAAGAACTGGGTGAGCGGGAGATGGGGCATGCATGGGTATCTCAAAAAGCACCTCAGTTTGGACTCGAACCCGGGAACCACATATAGGCACTGAGCCTATATGTGTTATAGTACCCTAACGCTACCTTGAGAATGGCACAACCTTGAAAACCCTCTCTCTTTTTTTTTTTTTACTCCGCCATTTGCTCTAGAGACCACTGAACCAGAGCTCTTAATAGAGCCAACTTAGAATTGGCTGAGAACGTGTCCACCGAGTTAAAATTAACGCTATCCCCACGGGCAAGGTCTACAAAAAACTGCAGCTCATTGGTTTCTTAACTTGTACTGGAACTGGATATATGATACTGAAGGGAGCTGGGTGTGGTGGTTGGAGGCCAAGAACGCTTTTTTTTATGACCTCATTGGGGAGTAGACCAACACACCTGGACGTACCTGACCGCTGACCCTTGAAAAGTATCCTCAAACTCCCACAATAATGGAAAGATTTAAAGACTTCAGGGAATGAAATGTTCTCTTTCTCTCAAAAAAAGCTCTACTTCAACTTGCCCCATAGTGGTACTCCTAGTATTTCTGTTTTGTTTTTTGTATTTTCAACACTGTATTTTCTGTGTCGACAAGCAGTGCTATGCAATTTCAAAATTCACTTTATCCCCCAGAGCCCCCTTCTGTTACCCGGGCGAGGATGCAATATGCTCTCCTTTGTTTCACACAACACAAACAGACATTGCAGTGAGTGGCGGAGGTGGAGAGAGCGCTTTCACAGAAAATAACAGGAAGCTATCAGTGCAGATTATGCCATTTTGGCTAACCGTGTTTCCCCCTCATCCTACTCCTCTCTCCTGTCTAGCCGGCCTCCTCTACCGCTGGACTCTCGCTGGTCATCAGGTTTGACATGTGCAGGGGTGTGATAGGGAAGTATTGTTTGATGATGTGCTGTAATTTGAGCTCACCTTGGCTACCGATTCTGGACAACAGCCCCACCTCCCTTCCCTCCCTTCACAGTCCACCCACACACACACACACACACACACACAGACACACACACTGCCTCCGTCTGACACGCTGTCCACAGGCTTGCTGTTAGAGTGTGCTGTCGCTCATTAGGCCAGACGCTGGGCTTCTCTCTGCTCAGTCCAAGAGACCTGTCGCCTCCAATAGCACACTCAGAGGCCTCTCACATTCACCCCTCCCTCCTCCTCTCTCTAGCTCTTACTGTCTGTCACAGCTGCCCCCTCTCTCTCTCCTTCTGCTTTCCCTCTCTCCCATTCTCTCTCTCTCTCTCCTTCTCTCCCTCTCTACCATTCTCTCTCTCCTTCTCTCACTCTCTCTCTCTCTGCTTTTGTGTCTCCTTCTCTTACAGTCTGTCATGTCTGCACCTGCCCTCGCCTCTCCGTCTCTATCTCTCTTTCGCTCTCTCCATCCCTCCTTTGCTCTCCGTCCAACTTCATTCACCTCCCTCCCTCCCTCGCTCCCTCACTCCCTCGCTCCACCTTGACTGCTCATGCGTTGCGGTCAGGATGAGAGGCAGACTGTTCCCACTGCTCTCCCAGGAGGCATGTGACCACCTCCACCCCTCCTCCTCCTCCTCCTCCTCCTCCTCCTCCTCCTCCTGATCCGAGGGGCTATTGACAGGAGTCGTGCTGCTGCATTCATTAATATAAATCCCTGGGAAGTTCCTTAAGCCAAGTGCGTAGTGGGCACTGGATAATTGACTCCACTCCCGCCACCACTCCTGATTCCCCGCCGCATGCCGGAATAAAAAAAAAACGAACTTTCGAGAACCGTGCTCTTGGAGGCCTTTCTGTAACGGGTCCCCCACCGTCCACGTGTGACGGAGGTCCGCTGTGACTTCCGCCCGCTTGAGATGGCCGTAAACTGGCTCACAGGAGCTTGGCGAGCAAGTGACAGTAGGGAGTTGATGGCTGATGCCCGTGCTTGCTGCCCACGATCTGGGCACCCTGGCGGGCTTCAAGACCAGATGTCCAGAGACCTCATTTGCATTGTGAGTGTATGTGTGACAGAGAGTGTGTGTGTGTGTGTGTGTGTGTGTGTGTGTATGTGTGACAGAGAGGGTGTGTGTGCGTGCGTGTGTGTGTGTATGTGTGACAGAAAGTGTGTGTGTGTGTGTGTGATTGTGTGTGATTGTGTGTGCCACACTCATGGCCTTGCGACTCCAGCTGAGATTGATGTAAATTAACTAATAAATCCACATCTGCCGTGCCACAATACTAAAAAGCCCTCCTTAAGGCGCAACTGTGGGCCTGCATCTGGGGGTCTGATGCCAGGGTTGTGCCAAGTGCATGTTCTGGCTCCGTCTGTACCAGCTGGAACTCACACACACACATACGCACACACACGCACACACACACACACTCCACCTCCTCCGTCAGAGGGCAGTTATGGTCAGCGCTCAAGATATGGACATGCTGGTTTGGGCCTGTGTTCTGTCCAGAGCCAGTGTGTTGCTTACGTGTCCCCTGGTGACGCTGAGAGGAAAAGGAGTTTAGAGATAGAATGACATGGAGAGAGAGAGAGAGGGAGGAAGAGAGGGAGGGAGGGAGGGAGAGGAGGAGGGAGGGAGGGGAGAGAGAGAGGGAGAGATGGAGAGGGAGGGAGAGGGAGAGATGGAGAGAGATATGAAGGTAAAGAAAGAGAAGTGATTGGAGGCTTTAGAGTGGGTCAATGTTGGATCCAGTTTGAGATGAGATCAGAATTGGGCAATCGTCTCAGTGCCTCCCCTGGTGTGTGTGTGGGTACCAGCAGTTTGGCAGGACATCTGGGCTTTCTGCTAACACTCTAGTCAGGGCATGTTTGTTCGTCCATCTGGCCATCTGACCATCGTTATCAGGAGAGTGTGTTGATACCCGTCTCTGGCCGCAGACCGACTCGGTGACCAGTATCTCGAGTCGGCGAGAAGACCAACGATAAGAGCAGATCAGCATCCCTGTGAAGAATTCTCATCTGTTAAGTGAAAAACCACACGAACCAAATCTACGCCGTCTGCTCGTAATCACCATCTCTGTGATGATGCGGGCGAATAAAACATGGTACAGCGCGGGCCAGTAATGGCTGAACTCTGTGTGCTGACAGTGGACGGACCAGAGGACCACATTTGCCTAATTAGTTACCAGTTGTAGTGTGACTTGTAATTGATTTTGGGCGTCACGGTTGATTTGTCACTTACCCGGGCTAGTAATTCATTATTGATCTCCACCTTATAAATGAAAAAACGAAACACTGCTCTGGGGGGGATCGTCCCATCCCTGTTTTTGAGCTAAAATTGAATGACGCAGAGCCTCGCAATGTGAACCTTAACCATTGATCTTTCAGATGAAAGCCATGCATGTTGTTTGTAGTGGCGAACTTGCCCCGCGTCTCGTCATTGCATTCTTTTAGATGTAACCAACCACCAGACTCTTACTAGTGTGTTTCAGTCTGCGTAGGAGTCCATTGCGCTGCCTTTCGTATCCTCTCTCTCAGTCTCTCGGTTCTCATCTGAACTTTTCTTTCTTTTTTTTTTTGAGGGATTTGCAGTGGGTTTTTTTTTCCTCACCGAGAGATTTTTTGGCCTACATTTGTCGGCTCCTGGTAATTATCAGTCCCCATTAGCGGCTCTGGGTTGCTGCACACTCCCCTCCTGCCCTCTCTCTCTCTCTCTCTCTCCTTCTTTCTCTCTCTTTCTCTCTCTCTGTCTCTCTTTCTCCCTCTCTCTCTCTCTCTCTCCTCGCGGCGCAGGGGGGGATTGACAGACAGCCTCTCGCTGTGTCATGCTCCTGGTCGCGTAATTGGGTTGCCGTGCTACAGCAGCGCTAGCGACGTGGCGGCGTGCTGAAGGTGCGGAATATAAAGATGGAAAATGTCATGGCGCTGTTCACCTAATCAGATCACCACCAGCAGCAGTAACCCCCCCCCACCCCCACCCCCTTCCTTGCTGTGTATTAAAACACCCACACCCTCGAAGTTCATCTGAGGTGCTATAAAAAGGGAACGAAAGATGACAAGAGTAATTGGCGTAAGCCAGAGCTAAGGGAAGCATTATCTTAGATTGTGCAGTTCTTTTTTGTTTTTTTTGTCGTGCTTTATATATTTATTTATTTTTCTTCATTTTAAGTGCTTCCTTCCGAAGGTCTACTTTGCAGACGATTTATATTAATTACTAAGCTGGGGCGGAATGTTTTGCCACAACGGAAAAAAAAACACAGGAAGCTCGTTGCCACCTCTCCGAACATTAGTTTATCACAGTGCTCATTTCGTTTTAGCCTGCGCCGCTTCAGAGTGCTTTATTTCTCCTTTGGTGACAGCGCTTGCCTGCAAGATTCTCTTAAATCCCATAGCCAGTGCACGGTTCAAAGCCCCATTCATTTATCACTGTGCTTTGCGCCTGCCATAGACTTTTACTGTGGAGAGGGGCTTTGGTACATTGCCTCTCTGGAAACTCGGGCCGTGGTTTATCCCGTTTAACTTGGGTCATTTTACAGCTGGCAGATATTTATCAGCTGTTAAATTAACTTTTACGTCAAACTGTGAACTTGTGCTATTAGTAGGGGAAAAAGAAAAGAAAATCAGTGGTGTGCCGTTTACTGTTACTGTATGTGTGGCAGTTGGTGACTCATTAATTCTGTTTTGGTCTCTCCTTTTCCCTCTGTTCTTCTCTTTCTCTCCCTCTTTCTCTTTTCTCTCTCTCTCTCTCTCTCTCACTCTCACTCTCACTCTCACTCTCACTCTCACTCTCACTCTCACTCTCACTCTCTCTCTCTCTCTCTCTCTCTCTCTCTCTCTCTCTCTCTCTCTCTTCTCAGGTGTACCCCAGAGGCCCACCTTGGCAGCTAGAGGAGAGGTTGGCCTCCGTCACCATGACAGCATTGCCACGGGACGTCACCTCCCTGCCTGCATCTATCCTCTTCATCTCCTCTCTCCACCTCCTCCTCCTCCTCGTCCTCCTCCCCCTACCGTCAGCTCCCTCGGCCGTGCCCCCCACACCAGCCGCTGTCGCCCCCACCACCCCCACCACCTCCGCCACCACCCCCGCTGCGCCGCTCCCCCCCGAGTGTGCACGTCGAGAGCACCCCATCATCTCCATCCAAGGTGAGCATCGGGGGCCCCCGCGGTTCGCCCTTCATCCCGCCGTAAAAAACCGTCCTAGTGTACCTGGTCCTCTTCTATACACAGAGGCCCTTCTCATGTACATTAGAGGCACACAGAGAGGGCTCCGCTATAACTTTAAATCACAATGACACCACCATCGCCATTCGAGGAATGTGCGGTTCACTTCGACTGGAACAAAGTCGCGGCTGGGAAGGTCGCGTGAGTTATTTTGAGTCGCTCGGGGAATTGCATATCTGCCGAGCCCGCGTGAGCTATACGCGAAGGGTTCAAACGGCTTCGCATTAACCGGGCCTTCGGCGCGGAGCCGTCTGGAATAGAAAAACAAAACCACAAAAAAAGAAAAAACTGCCCCTTGAAACAACACTCGGGGCGAACGGCGCGAATTAGCCGTTATCGTGTCCGCGGTAATGAACACGCAGCGCGTGGGCCCCAGCCGTGGCGCAACTGGCTGGGGCACCTGCACCGCACGCCGGCGACCCGGGTTCGATTCCCGCCCCGAGGTCCTTTCTGGATCCCACCCCGACTCTCTCACCCATTCGCTTCCTGTCTCTCTCTACTGTCCTGTCAACATTAAAGGCACAAAAGCCCAAAAAATATACTTTAAAAGAAAACGCAGCGCGTGTTTGCTCGGTAACTGAATAAAAGAGAAGGGGTCAAGCCTCGATCTCTCCGCCGGCTCCTCTTTCGCTCCGCTGCATGGCGGTGTCCCCTGCACGACGCCTCCATAACTCAAGCGGAGATGGATAGAGGAGTTTGTGTGTGTGTGTGTGTGTGTGTGTCTGTGTGTGTGTGTGTGTGCGAGGGCCGCCCGGGTGCAGGGCTGGATGGACGTGCTGCGTTCGGCGGGAGATAAACTGTTTTCGTTCTCTGCCGATAATGCCACGTGCTCTCCCACCCCCAGCTCCCCATCGAGGAACGTGTGTGTGTGTGTGTGTGTGTGTGTGTGTGTGCGTACGTGCGTGCGGGTGGCCAAAAACACCAACATCACCATGAAATCTCTTCTCTCAGCCAGGTGAAATGTTTTGATGCCGATATCAGCGTGCTGGGGTGGAAAAAGATGAGCTCGAGAGATTGCTGTGTTTGTTTCAAGGAGGATGGAATGCTGAAGCATCACTCTGCCCCGCCCTCCCCTCCCCTCCACACACACACACACACACACACACACACACCTGAAACAGGAGTTGTGAGAGTGAAATATTCAGGGACATAACGGCCTGCGGGAGAGAAAGAGGCAGTGACAGCCACAGGGTACTTTAATATTGGAAATCTGCCTGGACATTAGCAGGGCTATAGTTCATGCGAGCGTTGCTTTGGGGGGGGTTGCACTTCAGCTTGTTTATTGCCACCCGGCGGCTCCGAGTGTTGTTTCTCAAAATAGCATTTCTCTGCGCCGTTTATCAACGTTATGATCAGTAGTGGCATCGGGGGGCGCTGGGGTCTTTAAAGGGAGGCTGCCAGCAGCTGCTTAGCCTGCCCCTGCAGTGTCCGAGACCTGGGAATATGCCACATTTGCAAAAACAAATGATGGAAAGAGAGAGAGAGGGAGGGAGAGAGAGAGAGAGAGAGAGGGAGAGGGTAGTGGCGAGAGAAAAGATGAAGCTCATGAAGAGGATTAATCTGCCCTCTCCAACTTCCATTGTCCCTGCTCCCTGGTGCAGCAAGCCGCTGTCCACATTCTCCACCCTCCCGTGGCAGCAGCGCTCTCCGGCCGGCCGGAGGCTTTTCTCCTCTGCAGCGGTCCTCCTCCTCCTCCTTCATCTCCTCCTCCTCCTCCTCCTCCTCGTCTCACGCCACGTCCAGATGGGCCGATTTGGAGCAGTCGCAGAAAGACGTGCACGTTAGATGAGCGAGAGAGAATGAAAGAAAGAATGAAAGAAAGAAAGAGGAGTGGAAAGCCCATCAGTCCAAATCAGCAGTAAAAAGAGAGAGGGCCGCGCCGCACCTTTTATGTTAAAGCGCCGGCGCAGGAATTTCATTACACAAAGGTGTCGCGGGGACCCAGAGATTAGGCCCTTTGATGGATGAGCGTCTTAAAGTGGGGCACTCATGCGTGGCCCCAGGACGGGGTGGGGGGGGGGGGGTTTGGATGGGACAAATCACCTGAAGAGGCCCTGTAATCCCAGGCCAGGTTAGAGGGACTAAGGAACCCCCCCCACCCTTCCCCCCATTTTTTAATGCCTGACGAGACTCGGATCCGCTTTTTGGGAGTCAACCTGGCGCATTAGCGGGCAGAAGTCACAGCACGGCTCCATTGTCAGCCGTCCCGCGGCTTTTCCGGTGGCGTCCAGCGGGGGCCCTGCTGCCGGGGCCAGCGCTCTGGACCCCCCCCCCCCTGCTGTACTAAGACCCATAGAGAATGGGATGAGAGCTTTGTGATACGGACCCACGATGGTCATGGTGCGAGGACAATGCCTAGTTTAGAAATTAGCCGGGCCTGTGGTAATGCACTGGCAAATACCCAAACGCCACTAATCTGAGGATTTAGGAGTGTGACGTGCGTACGTTACGCTGGGAGGGATCACGGCCTTCCTGTTGAGTTCTCGCTCGCACCCCGGTCTATATTGGTGTGGTAGGGTGGAGTATAAAAGGCTGGATAAACAGTACCTACGACGTCTTCTGAGCAGATAGCATCAGGAGAATGGGCATGTAGGGATTTGACTGATGTGTATAGTGATAGGGTAAGCTTTTGTACATCTTAACAGCATCCGGGATCACACTGATCCATGTTTTGTGGTTGCGAAATGCGCCTGGTTTGACGTCGCTTCTACATAACAGCTAAGTAGGGGGGCGACGGATGTAAACAACAGGTGGCGAATGATGTGTTGTTTTTGTCGAAGAACATATATTGGTTCTCGTACATACACCTGTGTTTCCAGCACTTCCAGGTAGTGAGTGCAACCGCTGTGCGTTGAGTGATTGTGTTGCATTGAGCTGCACCTACAGCGGATTGGCAGAAATTGCATAGCAGTTGACAAAATTGCTTCCTGCTTTGATCATGTTTTTTAGCAGTGGACCTCAGAGCAGACAAAGGCATGCTGCAATCACATGTAATTCATGTCGAAGCCAGCGAGCGCTAATCGGTTTTCTCAGTAGATAACGCATTGTCGAAAGAATAAAAACCATACAAGTTGTGGCTGAATGGCAATTGATTTTGGAGTCAATAACCGGAGAGTGAATAGGACCTAGACCTCTCCTATTAAGCATCTGGAGAACTTGCCGGACATTTCATTCCATTCTAGACTGCGATGGGCAATCCTGTCTCTAGTGGCAGCTGTCATGGCTGAATTCACTCTAATCTGCCCCAATAGGGCTGTGAAGGTGAGCGAGAAAGAGGAAGCATCCCTCCCTTTCTCTGCATCCCTGTCGTTCATTCTCACTGTCTGTCGCTCTCTCTCTCTCTCTCTCTCTCCCACTCTCTGCACACACACGCACACACACACACACACACACACACACACATGCACATACTCTCTATCTCTTTCCATTGTGCAGTCTGCCGGTATCCCTTTTTTCATTTGCGAAAGCCTGTGTAATTGGCACCAGATTGTTTGTGAGGATTGGCGGAACCGTCTTGCTATCTGTTCTCTAGTGGGTAATGGCGCTTGTCGCTTAAGCGCCCGGCCGTCACTGCCTGAGTGCGAGCGTGCTCTCCGCCAAAAAAAGAAAAAAGGAGACCAATGTCCTTGGAGGCGTCCAGCGATAAAGGACCGCTACTGCCGCCGCCGCCGCCCACTCCCGTCCATGTGAACCCCGCCGAGCGGCGACAGGTAGCGGGGCGTCGCGCCTCTTCCAACAACCCCCTAATTTGCCCCCATGATGTCGGGCGGCGCGGGGGCAGATGAGCGCATTAGTCTACATCTTCGCATCGCGGTGACGGGCGGATTTCATCTGTCGTGTGCCCCGTCGTTGTCGTCCCGGCTTATCAGGCATTCCTTCTTGCGGTCACTCCAGAGTGTCCCTCCTGAAGAGACTCTGAGCGGCATCTCTGCTGGGATCACGAGAGGCTCTGTGTGTGTGTGTGTGTGTGTGTGTGAGAAACAGATGTGGACGTGCTGCTACAGACCAGAGTCCAGCTGGGGCTGTCTCTGTGTGTGTGTGTGTGTGTATGTGTGTGTGAGGGGTCACACGCTAGCTTGTGCTCCCCTGTCCTTCACCTTGTTGGTTTGTTTGTTTGTTGTTGTTTTTATCGTTGTTGTTTTAGCTCTGGGTGAGACGTGCCTGAATACCTGAGCAGAATTGTGAGTCATGGCTGTGTGCCTCACCTGTCTTTCACAAGATCTCTGTTGTCATGCATCTAGCCATCCCCTTGCCACCTGTACCCAACATCTCACTCCCCCTCCCAGCCCCAATACCCCAGAACAACTCCACTCCACACACACACACACACACACACCTCTCAGACATACTGTATGTTTTTTTGGCCCACTCGGTGTTTGTTTGCTCCTTCATGGTTTTGTTTGGAGTGGCTCTTGGGAAGAGAACATTGTGTGAGCTTCTGCTGGTCGCCACCCGCCCACCCCCCTACACACACACACACACACACACACACACACACCCTCTATGAGAGTCCCAGCCTTCCCCTCAGAAACCGGCAGTATGCAAAACAACAGCGCGCTCAGAGCGGGAGGGGGGTGAGGGGGTGTTGAGGACGAGGATGGGGGAAGACAAAACAAAAGCGTTTTTTTTTCCCTGGTCGGAATTCGCTCGGATAAGCGGCGGTCTGCCTCGGCTGATAAGATCCGCAGCGCACCAGAGAGAGATGGGTGTCCTTTTGAGTGGGAGGGATGAAAACAAAACAGGAGAGAGCGGAGGGGTAGGAGGGGAGTGGGTTGGTGTGTGTGTGTGTGTGTGTGTGTGTGTGTGTATGAGGCCCCACTTCCAGTGGGAAGCTGGGTCATTCCGTGTCAAATCACCCAATTTCAGCCAATTTGGAAAGTGACCCTCTCCAAAAAAATCTGAAATAAATCACAGGTGTTTGTAGCCTAGACCTATGCACAAATCTTAAATAGTATGTCTGGATCACTAATGGTTTAAAAACTGCAGCCCTTTGAAGCTTCAAGTCATTTTAAGCATTGTGGTGAACAATCCTTTTTGATCAACTTGCAACGTTATTGGTTCTTTCGGTATTTCACACACATCAGTGAAACTATGTGAATGGAAGCACATTTTCCTGTTGAATTAAGAAATCTAATCAGATGAGACGTGTCTTGTTTAATTTCCCCTCTGCAAAGCTCTGAAAATGGCTATAAATTCATTGTGTGAAAAGACATCATCACTTTTGAAGGCTTCTCATTCGAAAGGTATGTGCCACAAATTTCATCAGGTTTTTTTCCCACTCATATATGGACTATAAGGTCATGTCCATGCATCAACTTTGGTTGTAATCGTTGTCATATTGTCAGAGCATTTTGCTTTAATTGGGCTTGATTTTCAAAAAGCCCATTTTCGTCCTATCATTTCACCATGTGGACAGTTAACAGGATTTTTTTTAATTTTACCATATCACATTCTGTATGTGAGGATCATCTGTCCAAAATGTGGGCTTGTTGCTGAGTTTCTTTATTGGAGATATGATTTTTGGAAAATATTCTCTATAAATCCACTGAACTTGCATTGGATCTGCAGTACCACTTTGCACCACATGGGGTGCTCTTTTAATACAATGGAAGTCAATGGAAGAGTAAGAGATTCACTTGTTTGCTGCACATATCCAATCTAAACACACATTTTATGGTTCATAGTTGAATTTCTCCAAGTAATTATTGCAACATGAACAACATACTACTCATAAATAAATCTTATTTAGAGAAAATAAGCGGATCAAGCTAATTATACACACATAAGACTGACTGGTCATTATACATACAAGATACTTGATGAGTTATCTCCTTTTCATGAATGCGTCTTGGATCCAGGCAATAGCGTTTTGAGCCCTCATACCCTTTGATTAAAACTTTTATGTGATGGAAACATGCATGGTCATCTTCATCAAGTGAAATATCTGCTCTAAACTGCATCTGACGCTTTTTCTGCATCTGATAATGCACTGAATTCTTGAAACCCCTTTTTTCTTGAATATGTTCATGACTTTCATTTTCCAACTTCTATGGTGGTGTAGAAAACTGTTACAAAGATGGCAAGCTAAATCCTCTTGCTGCATGTATGATCAGTCAGTCGTATGTGTGTATATTTAGCTTGATCAGTTTATTTAGCTAAATAAGATTTATTTATGAGTAGTATGTTGTTCATGTTGCAATCATTACTTGGAGCAATTCAACTATGAACCATAAAATGTGTGTTTAGATTGGATATGTGCAGCAAACAAGCGAATCTCTTACTCTTCCATTGACTTCCATTGTATTAAAAGAGCATCCCATGTGGTGCAAAGTAGTACTGCAGATCCAATGCAAGTTCAGTGGATTTATAGAGAATATTTTCCAAAAATCATATCTCCAATAAAGAAACTCAGCAACAAGCCCACATTTTGGACAGATGATCCTCACATACAGAATGTGATATGGTAAAATTAAAAAAAATCCTGTTAACTGTCCACATGGTGAAATGATAGGACGAAAATGGGCTTTTTGAAAATCAAGCCCAATTAAAGCAAAATGCTCTGACAATATGACAACGATTACAACCAAAGTTGATGCATGGACATGACCTTATAGTCCATATATGAGTGGGAAAAAAACCTGATGAAATTTGTGGCACATACCTTTCGAATGAGAAGCCTTCAAAAGTGATGATGTCTTTTCACATAATGAATTTATAGCCATTTTCAGAGCTTTGCAGAGGGGAAATTACACAAGACACGTCTCATCTGATTAGATTTCTTAATTCAACAGGAAAATGTGCTTCCATTCACATAGTTTCACTGATGTGTGTGAAATACCAAAAGAACCAATAACGTTGCAAGTTGACCAAAAAGGACTGTTCACCACAATGCTTAAAATGACTTGAAGCTTCAAAGGGCTGTAGATTTTAAACCATTAGTGATCCAGGTATACTATTTCAGATTTGTGCATAGGTCTAGTCTACAAACACCTGTGATTTATTTCAGATTTTTTCGGAGAGGGTCACTTTCCGGCACTGGGTGATTTGACACGGAATGACCCAGCTGTGGTTTGTGTTTGCTGTTGTTCTGTCTACCTGCACCATGAGTCCCAGTGCTGTTTGTGTGTGTGTGTGTATTCTGTTTTTTTCTTTTTGCGTAGTTGTCTCTGCTCATTGCCACGTGAAGTGGTACTATCGAGTGCAAATGAGAGCTGTTGGAGTGCTTCAGACAGCAGCCATCAGCCAACCACTCCACCCGAGTCCAGAGAGACTTCACATGAACCGATTCTAAATGCATGAGATGGGCAAGGCAACTGGTGACATGAACGACTTGGCACAGTGTTAAAAGTCTACCATTTAAAACAGCAGGAGCAGTTCACTGGTTTGTACCCGCGAGTAGGAGGAGGAATTTCTTCTCGCTTGGCAAGCTCAGCCCAGCTCGAGTCCAGAACGACCCCGGCCCGGATGCGGCCCGGGAGTGCTCTGCTCTCCGGGTTTGCGAGCAACAAGATGTCAAAAACAATTCCAGCGCTTTCCAACGGAGAACAAATATAGCATCTCTCTTTGAGATTCCGGGAAGGTGTGAAAGATTGATTTGACAGTTGAATTCTCTCACTCTCAAAGAGATTGAGGCGTGTAGACAAAGGGTGCGTGAAGAATCCAAGTGACCCAAATCAAACGCATCCAAGTCCCAGGTAGTTGTGCATTCTGGATCCGATTCAGCCCGACCTCGATACAGATCAGTAGTGACATGTTATTCCGGGTCTTAACTAACGAAGTGCCGCTTTTGTACATTGTCCATCTCAATTTGCTCCGTCCGCACACGATACCCCTCAGATTTTTCTGATTTGATTTGACTTGATATACTACTGCATTGGACTTGGGCAAACAAATATCGAGATGTAATGACGGTTCATTTTTTATTAACAAGTTATCTCCTGAAGGGTAAACAATCAAACCAGATGCGCAATTACAATGCTAATGAGAAGAAAGGGGCTTGGCGCTAATATTTGTGTTCCATTCAGGCATGGTTGTAATTAGGCAAACACGGCAACTCCAGTCTCCGGGAATCAGACAAAGGCTTTGGGGTTAATTTGATGTTTGATACATTTTTTAATAAGTCCTGAGCATTTTCAGAAAGTCTTCATGAAGTGCGACGCTCGACTAAATCTGAGAGAATGCACAAAGTGGCCAAGCTCGAAAGCACATTCTAATTATTCTACTCTCAGAAGTGTGGAAAAATTGGGACGGGTGGGTTACGGAGTGAGGCTTATTTTTTTTTTTCTTTTGCAAGAAGGGAGGTCGAAGGTTGTTGAGAAGGGAGTCGCCATCACTGTCAAATAGAGAAGCACCTCGATGCACTGTGGATTTTCTCCCCTTCTTAAAGTCAGAATGCGTGGAATGTGCCCGATTACACCCCTGACCTGTCTATCCATGATAAATCTCCTCTGAGAAGAAATGCTTTTAGGATAAAAAAAAAAGGGATTTTGGTTGAATCTTGATCTCTGAATCTCTGCGCTGGTACAAAAAAAAGGGCCAGTCAAGAATAATTGCTCTGGCAAAAGCTTTAGACTTTGTCCCTCGGAAAAAAAACAGACTGAAAAGTTATCCGATTTGACCATCTTTTTAATCCACCGAAATACGCTAAAACAACCATGGATGTTCTCGAGGATGTTCCATGCGCTCTCATTCACACCGTAGTTCTAATACCATTGTGACGCACTCTGTTAAGATCTTCTGGATAGTTCTGATTCGGATGACGCTATTTCCTAGTAAATGGTGCGGTGGCTTGTTTTAATTTGCCCTTTAGACCCGTGGTAGGGGGGGTTGATTTATGTCCCCGTCAGTGTTTTCATGAGGCATTCTGCAGCCACCCTCTCCCTTTGGGATCTGGTCGCTAATGCATTTATGTGACACATCAGAGATTGGTGGGGGAGAATTTCTTTTTTTTTTTTTAATAATCGTCCATCAATTTTGAGATCTTGCCTAGAAGCCCTGAGGGCCTGAGTTGGAGGGTGCGGATGCATATTATCCCGCTTATCTGTCTGCGGATTGCCAAGACTTTATGGGTTGCGGGACTTGGCTTAGCATGCATAAGCCACTGGTTGGTGTGAGGATAAATGTCTCTCCTCTACCCTCTGCCATCGCAGCAGCATTTTTGATGACGTAAACTAGCAACTCTCATTAGCGTATGTATCCATCTTACTCAGCCGTCTCGTTTGTAGGAAGAACATTTGCCAAGTGGTTCTCAAAAGTTCTCGAAAGTTTCACAATTCAACTGCATTTTGAAATTAATAGCAATTAGCTTTTACATTTTTTTTTTTACTTTAAATACTGCTTAGCTGGCATTAATTGATGTATATTCTTGTTTTTTACCCGTGGCCAAGCTTCACATTCATTGCTGTTGTTTGGTGTGGTGCTGCAGCCAGTGTAATCAGTTATTGTGCGGAGAGGGTGGCACACGGCCAGGGATGGGCACAATGAGATGCTGAAGTGACCTCAGCGTTGGCATTAAAACTCCTAAAGCACACCAATGCAGGAGGTGTTGTTCCGCAAAGCCTCTCTCTCATCCCCCGCACACAGCTCAACCTCCCCTCCGATCCAAAGCGCTAAGACTGATGGCCCTTTTAGGAGGACACTCAAACGTTATCAGTTTCTCTCTTTTTCTCGTCCGCGCTGACATTTTGCCCTCGAGTCTCCACTTTTCAAGTCGAGACGCACCGCTCAGTGTTTACTCTGCGAGATAAGGTCGAAGGGGGGGGGCCTCAGATGGTGATCTGTTCTAACCCCCCCCCCCCCCCCCAAAAAAAAGGTGGAGAGCAGAACTCCCTGAGCTGCTCTTCTGATGAGGAGTCTGGAAATAAAAATATGCACCCCCCGCCCCCCCATCGCGACACCGACTATTAATCACTCGGCTCTCCCTATTCACAGATGCTCCGATTCCCTACACCGCACGCTCGACTCCTTCTATATGAGCACGGCTTGACAGAGACATTATAGCCCATAATTACGTGGCGAACAGGAGGGAGATTGATGCTCGGGCCCCCGTCTCTCTCTCTCGCGCAACTCCCCGACATGTCTGCCGGCGCGTTGAGAAATAACCGGCAGGCTCCGTCGGCCAACCGGTTCCCCTCGCCGTCGGTTAACTCCGCTCTCGTTAGAACTTCATAAAGTATGATTGGGGACGGAACGTGCCATATGGCCGTGATCAATCCTCGAATCTTTTTTTTATTGGGGAGGCTTTTAAATGTGGTGATGGCGGTGAGGGACCAAGCACTCTCTGAGGGGATCTCGGTGAGTCATGGAAGTCTGTGAAGTCTGTGGAGATTTCTCGTATCCGAGCGGGGGGAAACACGGAGAAGGGAACCTCAACGCGACCGCTCCCAGATGACAAACACACGCATGAAAAACATAAAAAGCATTCAAGTTAATAACTTGTGGTTTTCCAACAAATGAAGTGAAACCTTTTAATAGACATCTTGACTCCCATGGGAGTTCAGTACCAGGTGGAGATACTGAAGACCATTCACTTTTAGTGGTAGTGATAGTGGGGGAGTGCATGGTGTTATGAATAGAAATTATTTATTTCAATGATGTTATGTAATTGAATAAGTTCTTTCATGGGTTTCCAGCTCTTGTTCTTCGCAGTGTAGTGAACATATGCATAGCAATGTAGGCCAGTCTTGCTTGGCATACATACTGAAACAATACTTCTATGACTTCCTTTTGACTGAGTGAAAATGAACTATCGCAGGGCCAAGCACAAATCTCTAAAGCAGGATTATCAGAGAAGGGGGATTGTTTGCCAATTTCATTACGACATGGGTGTGGGTGAGTTTGAAGAAAACCGCTGTGATATCGTGTTCTGCATTGAAAGATAGCAAATCCTCTTTTTTTTGCCTATGAATCACCCCCCCCCCTTTTTTTTAAATGTTGAAATCCATTTAGGAAATCACATTAAGGTCACCACAAGATCAAGTGACGGTCTTTCTTTCCTCTTCCTGTACATAAAGCTCTTCATTGTGTCGTGTCTTTATCGCCCTAATAGGAAGCTGCGGCGGGGCCAAATTGTTTTGATTTCTCTAAGCGGGGTGTCAAACGGCGCTTTTATTGGACACGTCTCTCCAGGAAAAAAAAGCGGGGCCAGTTTTGACTGGATGTCCTGTTGCATTAGGCTCAGCGCCGCTGACGCGCCCCAGACAGCATTGTCCCTCTCAGCCAGCTCCTGACACGTGACCCCTGGGCTCCACCGGCTCCGCCGCTTGTCTGACACACAAGCGTGGGTTGTGTGTGGAGGTCCCCAAGCTACTACAGGCCCCATTAGCACAAGCGTCAGACATGCGGTGGCTCTCAATCTCTCTCCTCGATCCTCGATGCTCGGTCCTTGAGGGGCGTTCCCACTGATCTATAACTAACTCTGGATAGACCATCCCATTGTTGCCGCCCCATCGTTCTTTATCTAGATCAGTGAGGACGAGGATCGAGGAAGGAAGGGAGGGTGTATAAAACACCAAATAAGAGGCACCCAGTGTGGGTTGTGTGGAGGTCCCCAAGCTACTACAGGCCCCATTAGCACAAGCGCCAGACATGGAGAGACCTCGTCCCACCCCACCCCACCGCACCGCACCCCAGCCCTACCCCACACGTAGCACCCCGGTGTGGGGGCTGAGAGGACCCGGGGT
Source organism: Sardina pilchardus (assembly GCF_963854185.1). Taxonomy (NCBI): domain Eukaryota; kingdom Metazoa; phylum Chordata; class Actinopteri; order Clupeiformes; family Clupeidae; genus Sardina; species Sardina pilchardus. The sequence continues at coordinate 16,670,843 of NC_084997.1, forward strand.
CCTGTGGACGGACCAGAGCCCTCCTCTGTCTCGTAATGGGCGTCCGTCTGTCAGCGGTCGCCCGTGGGATCTTTTGGACGAGACTCAGATTACTCCCGATCTGCAGGTTGCTTTCAGCTGAACATGAGCGGCGTTTTTTCATGGTTGCGTTGAAAAAGGCAGAGAAAAGATGTGTCTCAAGCAGGTCCAACAAACGTCCTCTGGGAAGGTTTGGGAGGGAAATTTTGTCTCTCGACAGTGTTTCCATGCCATCCAAAGTAAACTGCAAAACACAGAGTTGGTTGTTTATAAGCTCTCTCTGTCTGCAGTTTTCCCCAGATGTATTGTCTTGTGTACCCTGAAAAGATATTGGAGACCGTTCGCACAATAGACATGATTTAAATCAAAATAACCAAACAAACTAAAGACCGAAGTCGTCCAGATGGAGATTTAGATCCAGATATCAAATTCACTTTAGTGACATGACCATTCCTCAGTACTTGCACCAGACTGTTGCCTCGCTGTTCAGACCGAGATATTGCTACTTGCCTTGTAATGTTTTTGTCCGAATTCTTTGACTGAATGTTATTATAGATAAAGTGACCTCTTGCTCTGTACCTGAGATTCATTTACAGTCGTGACAATGGGAATATCCCCTCTGGTGTTTCTCTCTCTCATCTGTTACAGAGCTGAGCCCTTGGATTTCCACATTCTCCCACCAAGGAGTGAGAGAATACTCTCTGTTGACCCTCGACCTCACCAGGAACGAGCTTATCGTGGGTGCAAGGTAACACCTCGGCCTTTTATCCCATAACCACCCATGCTTGTCAGATAGAATGTCCTTTCGTGCTGCGTTTTTTTCCCCATTATGACAATGGGAGCTGGTTCCAAGCTAATTTCCTTTCGTGATTCAATGAAGGGAGTTTGTTAGCTCCAGGTGAAATGCTGTTGTACTGTAGCTCTTGGCTATTGTTAGCTGTGTTATTGTGAAGACTTGTAAAGAAAGCAGAGGTCATAATCAGCAGGCTCAGGCTGTGGAAAGTCTTTGCCAGTAACACTAGATTATGATTCTTTCAGTGGCAGCCTGCAATCTGTTAGACTTCACAGCATTGTCAGTTCTGATGGAAGTGTGAATAGACTGACCACAGGAACTTCTCTCTCACACACACTCTCTCTCTCTCTCTCTCTCTCTCTCTCTCTCTCTCTCTCTCTCTCTCTCCCCATCTCCTACAGAAACTACCTCTTCAGACTGAGTCTAGGCAACATCTCCCTTATCCAGGTGAGTAAATCTTTCATTGTGAGCTGTAACCTATGCCAGCTTGTAGCCCTGCTGTGTAAAGCTCCAGCCACTGAGCTCTGTCTTAATAATGGATTATTATGGCCCAGTTCTGGAACCGTAGGAGTAACTCCACAAATCAGAATTCCTGCGTCGGCCTGATAACGGTTGACTAAAGACAGAGATATCCTCCACCACCCTTTGAAAAAAAGTCTGAAAAATGCACTAAAGTTTTTGAGCATTTCTGATATTTTTGGGGGTATCGCTGAATAAATTACCAGTTGGGTGGTTGAGATGCCCCCCCCCCCCCCCCCACCCTTCCTTTTCTCATGAAAAGTTTCTTGTCTTTATAATGACTCTTATCCAGTAGAGAGACCCCAGACAGCCCTCTTAGTTTATAAGCTTGAGTCGACTCTCTCAAACTTGTGCCAGCTGCATCTGGTGACCTCCAGTGCCACTCAAGGGCAGCCAAGGAATACTCCAGGTCTCCGCGGTGATCTGGGATGCGGGGGGAAGGAAGCGGATCATCATTTGTCTGCACACAGAGAGCGAAGCGTGGTGCTGTGTACTGACTGCGGCTCAGTGCTTTTTGACGTAGTGTTTAGATTAGACCTGAAAGCCCAGCCGCATCTCAGAGAGAGAGAGAGAGAGAAAAGAGAGAGAGAGAGAGAGAGAGAGAAGGAAAGAGAGACAGAGAGGGAGAGTAATTGAGAAGGGTGTGTTTTTATAGAGCTTTTTTTATGCCTCCTTCAGAGGAATAGTGTTGGAGATATTTGATGAAATGCATCATCAGGATTGTGGTGTGTGCCATGCTGGGTTCTGTGTGGCTGAGTGTGCACAGACAGAGCGAACGCCGAGCGACTGTTATCCTTCTTATCCTCCGGACTTTCCATTTCTCTCTCCTCCTCTTTCTCGTAAAGTTCCCTCTTCTCTCTACACCACTCACTCCCCCTCCCCCCTCTCACTTTCTCTCTCTCTCTTTCTCTCTCCCTCCCTCTCTCTCTCTCTCTCTCTCTGTCTCTCTGTCTCTCATTCTCTGTTCTCTTCTGCTGGAAGTCATCTAACTGCTGCTCTGCATCCTCCTGTGTCTACCCCTCATACCGCTGGTCATCCCCCTGAGAGCTCTCGCGGGGACCGGTGGCTTAACCGCAATTTCATTTTGTTCCATTCCACCTCTGTGTGAGTGTGTGTGAGTGTGTGTGTGTGTGTGTGTGTGTGTGTGTGTGTGTGTGTGTCCCATGCCCCCCATGGGAGCCCGGGAATAAACAAGATGGATCTTTCTTCATTTGGGCTAACTGGAGCGTCACAAGCGGTGCCAGGGTCCAAATCGATGAGCAGGCAGGAGGGGTGGGGGAGGGGGGTGGTGGCGGGGTGGCGAGGGCTGGGCAGTGGGGGGCAAGTCAGCCAGAGTCTCTGCCCAGCACCAGTGTGTCTGAGTAGCTGACAGCAGGAACTGTAGGGGTGGTAGTGTGTGTGTGTGTGTGTGTGTGGGAGGGGGGTGTTCTGTCAAGTTCTTGCTGTTACCCACTGCTGCTGGACAGGGAGAGTGTTCTAGGCCCAAGGTGATCTCTGATTTGGGGAAGAGCACTGAAATGGCAGAGCAGGTTATTTATTTATTTATGTATTTACTTATTTATTTATAAGTTCATGTTTTGTTCTGTACTCACAGAGCTGGCATGGCAGGTCAGGCAGCACTGCGAGAGAAAGGATATGTGGTGATTAGGGGTTAGAGTGGAGCACAGACTGCCTCTGCAGGATTCCCATATCATACACGCACGCACGCACGCACGCACGCACGCAGGCAAACATACACACACAAACGTGCATGCATGCACGCACACATGTAAACAAACGCATAATCACACACATGCACGCAGGCAAGCATACACACACAAACGTGCACGCTTGCACACAAGAAAACACACACATAATCACACACATGCACGCAAATGTACACACACACACACACATACATACATACACAGGCAAACACCACACACACACACACACACACATAATCACACACATGCACGCAAATGTACACACACACACACACACATACATACATACATACACAGGCAAACACCACACACACACACACACACACACACACACACACACACACACACAAAAACACACATACACAAACCCATTTACATATCCGTTCATATCCACACCATCGATTTCATCTCGGTGGCACGTGTCTTTGGCGTAACCGTGCGTCCATCCGCCCGTCCGCCATCGCTGCAGCCTCCCCTCTCTGCCCTGCTCCACTCCCTCCCACGCCCTCTCTCTCCTCGCCCGTGCCATCCGGGCGCTTCTGTGTGCCCGTGCCAGCAGCGTAATGGTCCTGAGTGGACGCCAGCTCATCCCAGAAATGCGGGCCCTGGTGCCAAACACGCAGGCCTTGGCAGGCACCGGCCGGGGCGACACGGAAGGCCAAAAGGGGGGAGGCTTTTTAACTTTGACCACATTGAGAGAGGGGGGAGGGATGGAGAGAGAGAGAGTGAGCGAGGGAGAGAGGAGGTGAAAAGTGCTGATGCCGTTGCTGTGAAGTGCCGCGTCATCTTCAATGTGTGCCCCAGGACCCCTCTCTGTGTGTGTGTGTGTGTGTGTGTGTGTGATGGGAGGGGGGGAGGGGGTATGGAAGGGCACCTGTGGTTGTTTTCACCTGCACAGCAGCTGGCTTTAAAGCACATGTGGTCTGGCAGTAGCCCTGATTGAATGCAGATTCCAGTGTAGTGAAGGCCTCCATCTGGAGAGAGAGAGAGCGAGAGAGAGAGAGAGAGGAGAGAGAGGGAGAGCGGGAGAGGGAGAAAGAGAGAGAGAGAGAGGAAGGGAGAGAGAGGGGTGGGGCGAGAGCATGAAACACTAAGATCTTCTTCTGCACCAATTGTGAAGTCATTCCTCGTACGGTCAACATTGAGTATTCGGTCACTCCAGGGTGAAAATATGTAAATGTTCCAAAAATATTTGGGTTTATTCATTAACTTGCTCTTTTCTGTTCTCGTGCTGTCGATGGTGACGTAATCAGTCTTTAGTGGAATATCTTGATCATTTCATAGAGATATACGAATTGTGCATAAGGACGCACACATACTACAAGCTTAACCCACACACACACACACACACATACCCAGAGCAGTGGGCAGCCACTACAGGCCCCTGTGGCCAGGGAACAGTTGGGGGTTAGGTGGTTTTCTCAAGAGCACTTCAGCCGTGGATGTTGGAGGTAGTTTTCTTTTCCTGCCTGGTCATGTGACTAAAACGTCAACGTTTGGGTCCCAAGCTCATGTAACATTGCTGTGCCATGTGGAAATATGTGACTTGGGCACCTCACAGGAATCGCGTGAGATGTGATTCTTTTTGGTGGGTTACCTTGCCTCTCGTCAGAAAAAAACGACCTGCTGGGCAGTCATCCCCCCGCCTCCGAGATGGACTCACCGTCACCCCATGTTGCAGTTCACCTTCCGCTCCCACGCAGAGCGTCTCGCGCCTCGCGCCTTCTACGCCACCTCGCGTGGGAAAAGACAACCTCCTCCGAGTGGCCTCGTCCTCGCTGGGGGGACCGGTGTGCGTGCGTGACGAGAGGAGCCGGTATGAGCGAGTTCCCCGCTGAGAACATCTGACGCCCCCCCCCCCTCCCGCCGCCAGGATGTCTGTCTCTCCGCGGGGAAACAGCGCCGAGCATGGCAGTCGGGGACAGAAGACGCAAGCAGCGTGCGGTCGAGTCCCACCCACGCGCTACGTGCTACTGTAGCTCCAGCTGGGCGCCGCTTTTAGAAGTAGGGGTTATTGTGAAGGTGGGTGGAGGCTGGGCGGAGGGGGAGAGAAGGTGGTGGTGGTGGTGGTGGTGGTGGAGGGCGAAGAAAGACACAGACATGAAGAAAGAGAATGGCACACCTTCGTCTTTATCTTTATTTCCACTCCTCTACCTCTTGTGTGTGTGTGTGTGTGTGTGTGTATTTTGGTTTGTGCCTACTAATGAAGCAGAGGGTGTGCTTTGAGTCTCTGCAAGGGCCTTTAATGCTCAGATAGAGAAAGAGAGGGAGAGAGAGAGACAGAGAGAGACGGCAAGAGACAGAGAGAGAAAGAGGGACTGAGAGAAGGAGAGAGTAAGAGAGAGGGAGAGAGAGAGAGAGAGAAAAGCTTTCATGTGTTTTGTCTGTTCCTAGACCAGTTGGGATTAGGCGAGGGTTGATCTGACATCTAATGAACTCATTTCAGATACTCGCTCAAATCGATCACCGCGAGTTCATTAACCAGGGAGCACGCACCGTGCATTCTGATTTGTTTCAAGAAGAGAAAAAAAGAAAGCCTGATTTAAACTGTTCATTTCTGAGGGTGGCAACAAATGGCCAACTCCCGAGAGACCGTGCGGCAGCATGGACAGTATTTACAGATTTTAAAGTGGTCGTGAGATGAGAGGATCATCACTTTACTTTTGAAAAGAAAATGGCAGCCTACTCACATGAAAGGTGTCAGCTTGTCCCCCCCCCTCCCCCCACTACTGACATCCTATTCCCTTTGTTCTGGAGTGGGGAGAAAGGGAGAGAGTGGTGTGTGTTGGCTCGGATAGTGGTGTGTGTGTGTGTGTGTGTGTGTGTGTGTGTGTGTGTGTGTGTGTGTGGTGTGTGTGGTGTGTGTGGTGTGTGTGGTGTGTGTGTGTGTGTTTGTAGTAGTAGTAGTAGGTCAGATGTGTGGAGAGATTGCCTCAGCTTAAGCCGGGTGCTTGGGAGATGATGGCCCACTGAAGGGAGCGATGCCCTCTTGAGTCGGGAGCTCAACCCGTGGGGTGGGGGTGGGGGGTGGGGGGGGCGGGATTGGGGGTGGGTCAGGTGCTTGACCTGTGGCTGCTGGCCGTGACTGAGGAGAGCTCTCAGCCGCTTTGACATAGAGCACAGAGGGTGTGTGTGTGTGTGTGTGTGTGTGTGTGTGTGTGTGTGTGCGAGCAAGACAGAGAAAGAGAAAGAGAGAGCATGTGTGTGTTTGTGTGTGTTTATGAGTTAGTGAGTGATATAGTGTGTGTGTGTGTGTGTGTGTGTGTGTGTGTGTGTGTGGGAGGGGGACATAAAAGAAGGAGAGTGTGAGGGGTTGGAGATGAGGGTTGTTTTGTCCATGGAGTGCCTGTGTGGTAGATAAGAGCCCTGAGATCCACGAGACTGGAATGTAAACAGCAGCCAGCTCTACAGAAAAGAAGAAGGAGAGAAGGAGAGAGGGAGAGAAGGAGAGAGGGAGAGAGAGAGAGAGGGATAGAAAGGGAGAGATATATACAGGTATGAGAGACTGTCCATTCTGCCTGTTTTTTGGGGTTCCTAACCAGTACTTCTCTCTTCTCTCCTTTCATCCCTGTCTTTCTATCAAACCACACACACACACACACACACACACACACACACACACACACACACTAACTCACTCTATCTCTCATCCTCCCCACCTCCTCTCTCTCTCTCTCTCTCTCTCACTCACGCTCACTTTCTCTATCCCCTTCTCTTTTGTGTAGCCCTGCGCTGATAACAGCGGTAGCTGCGTGCTTCGCACTGCTGAGTCGCGGTAGAGAGCAATGTCAGGACATCCTGCCTCGTACCTCTACAAGGACAACAACACGTAGCTCTCTGCGGGATACAAGGATCTACCGGCTTATTCTCTCTGGAATCCAAAACACAGCAAATCCTAAGCAGACAGAAAGCATTGTTTTTTTTTGTTCCGGTGCTGCAGCAAGAAAAACCTGCAGTCGCTCTTGCCACTTAGTCTTTGATAATGCTGCCCAGAGATTTTTTGTGTTGTGCATCTAAACAAGATTTGGACCTTGTTCGGGTCAGTGAGTTCAACCCATTTCTGTTTATGGGTGTCTGACATTTAATGACGGCACATCTAAAAGCTTCCCATTAGCCCTACCTTAGTTTTTATAAGATCCATTTACTCACAACAAAGTCCACATTTCTTACATAAAGACATTTTAATTGCCTCATAACAGTTAATCTGCAACAACTAGCGTGCCGCAATTGTTAAGTGTTTCAGCGACTGAGAGTTCTTTGCCCTTTCTGAGTCTTGCCGAACCTTGAGATTGACAATTGTTTTGCGCAATGTTGTGATTGGGCCTCAGTGCAGAGAGAGAACGGCATTGTAAATGCTGTCTGGCGGAAACCCGGCGAATCAGGAGAGAGCTTTCTGCTCGCACAATGGGGCCGGCTTCGCCCTCGCGCCTCTTGTTTTTTCTGCTCGTCGGCTGAAAAGAAATGCGTTTAAGTCCCGACCCTCTCTTCTCCCCTCCGCCGCGGCGCCTCGTTCGCGCAGATTTTTTCCCCTCCATCGTTCCCCTGAGGTCGGAGCGGCCCAACGTTTTCAGCGGGCGTGCGTGCCGTTCCCTCCTGATTGTTTTCACCCGCTGGGTTTTTGCAAGGGCACTCGGCGAAAACCGAAAAAGACAGCCGCTAAAGCAAAACATACAGAGCTGGAATGATTTTTTCTCCCCCCACTTCTCTTTTCTCCCTCCTTCTCTTTTCTCCCTCCTCTTTGCAGGCTGGAGAGAGTGTTTTAGTAATTGGTGCACAATCAGGCAGCCACTCTACCGCTCGTCCTCCTGGAGGTGCCTGTAAAGGCTTGTGTGTTGGCGCGGCTAAAGGCTGGATGGTGGACAGTTTGCTTCCTTGTTAGAGGTGCATGTTTGGCGAATTCACTTCTGATGGACTCCCGCACAATATTGACGCTGTTGTCGTTCACACGCGTGGACACGTGCGGACAGTTTGCTTCCTTGTTAGAGGTGCATGCTGGGTAAATGCATTTCTGATTGACTCCCGCACAATATTGATGCTGTCGTGCACCACACTGAAGCTGTGTGGATATAAATGCGGTGGTCGGATGTGCTCGGCACTACCAAGTCCATAGGAAACGTGACTTTGTGCCCCTTTGACATTGGAGACAATAGAAAGGCATTGTTTAGGGTAGCTTGGAAAAAAAACTCTTCCTGGTCAGAGGTCAACTGACCTTATCAACCCTGACCCTTTGACCCTGAATTGGAAACGCTTCGGCAGGAGCCAAATTGAGTTGTTTGAATTGAGCGGGGCTCATGTTGCACGCTCAAATGGCAGCGATGTGCTATGATTATGAAACACATTATTTTCAATGGCTTGCGCACAAGAACTGGTCTGCTGCTGTACAGTACATCATAAGTCTTTTGCGCTGAGCCCGGGGGATAACGACGAAAACAAACAGGCGAGCGAAGCACAATGCTGCGTGCAATGTGAAGATTTTGGGCTCTTCTCTTATACTGAACATTCACCCACAATCTTCCCAAATGACTCTGGAGTGGTGGGATAGAACGTTCGAGGGATGTGCATTACCTGCTGGGGGAAACTGCTGAGATGCCTGTGGAGGAGATGTGGTATGTGGCGGGTGGTGGTGGTGGTGTAGGTGGTGCTGGTTGACATTCAAAGAGTGTGCGTGCTGCTCATGCAGAGATGGCGCCCACTGGGGTGGATCGGATCACCCCGGAGTCGGAGCGCTGAACGATCTTCCCTCTCGCGTCACGGGCCTGGCGGGAAGCGTCTGGCCGATGAGTGAAGTTGGCACTTAAAGTGGGCTCATGGTGGAAATGGGGTATGGGGGGAGTCGGAGAGGGGGTGGGGGGTGCAGATGCTTTTTTTCATCATTTATCTGCGGAGGTCGACATCGGTGCCAGAAGTCGCGGCTCACCAACCTCATCATTTGAAGAGTCGTGCCTGATTGCATTCAGCCCGATGGATTCATTTGCCTTCCGTGATTTGGTGAGATTTTAATTATTGATGTGGCCAGCGCCATCACCCACGGGGGGAGAAGATGCTGGGAGCGGAGGCTGGGATGGGTCTGGTGGAGGTGTGAGGGGAGCGGCGGGGGCGGGGGGCCGGTAAGGTGAGGGGCTCGGATAGCGCGCGCGGTTCAGAGACACCGCGCAGTCACCGAGCCGTTAGTCTTCGGAAATGGTCCCCGCCGACAGGACTGACATTTGGGGCCACGGACGGCGAAGGAAAAAAAAAAACTCCGCGGACACGAAGCTAGCACTCCACCAACAGGTCTGTCTCCATCCCGAGCCCCTTTTGTCCAGGTTTTTTTTTTTTTCTCCATCGAGGGAAATTGCCCGTGAGAGTGGCCGGCAGCATACTAGGTCTCTCACTCACGTAGGCTTTTTAAATTAAACCCATCATTCACTTCCGCCCCCAGTAACACACTGGGGTTTGGGGGGGATTGGGGGTTTGTTGGGGAGGAAGGGGGTGACTTCTTGACCCCTTGGGATAGCATTGCCACTGAGTTAAAGTGATGTTGTGGGAACGTTGCCCAAGGCATTTTGGTGGGATGACCTGTAGTTTGTCACACACACACACACACACACACATACACACACACACACACACACACACACTCCCCTCAGCTGTATTTTTCTTTTCCAATGTAAGCACTCACTGGCAGGACCACTGTCAAACTGTTTCCTTTCTTCATTATTGCATCTGGTTGTCCATCTGTCTCTTTCTCTCCATCTCTTTCTCTCTCTCTCTCTCTTTCCATCTCTCTTTCCCTCTCTCTCTCTCTCTCCCTTGTCCTCTCTTTCCCGCCCTCCCGTCCTTTATAAAGCTCTCGGCTGTTCTTTCACAACACTCTGCCTTGTTCGAGCCGATCCTCCCCTCATGTTGTGTAGCGGGAGAGGCCTTGTGCGTGCCTAAAACCCTCACACTATACTGGCTCTATTCTTCTGAGTGTGATTGGGAATAAAAGACCCGGGTGTTTGTGAGGAGATATGTGTGTGTTACAGTCAGAAAGAGAATGAGTCCAGGAGAGAGGAAGTGATTGAGTGAGCAGGTTGGACGAGTTGTGGCGATTTGGGCTAAAAAGCAAGGGAGAGGGAGAGAGAGAGAGAGAGAGAGAGAGAGAGAGAGAGAGATGAGTGGCGTAGAGAGAAGAGGGAACCTTACGAGAAAGAGGAGGAGAGAGAAATGGAAAGTCCGGAGGATAAGAAGGATAACAGTCGCTCGGCGTTCGAGAGAGAGAGAGAGAGAGAGAGAGAGAGAGAGAGAGAGAGAGAGAGAGAGAGAGAGGGAGGGAGAGAGAGCGCATACGTGAAGAGTCTGCCTGCCTAGAGAAACCTATGTGGTGCCCTCTTGGGTTGGGATCAGTGCTGGGGCACGCTGCGGCGGAGGCCATTGAGAGTCTTGTCACATCTATCAGGTCGTCAGTGAATGGAGGCCGCCTGAATAGGCAGCTCTGTTAAAGGACGAAAGAGGGCGGGGTCTTCAGCAGGCCTATTGAAGCACGGGGACCTTGAAGCAGCAGCCTGCTGGAGATAGATGGCCTTCCTCCCTCAGTGAGAGTGAGAGAGAGAGAGAGGGAGAGAATGAAAGAGAGAGAGAGAGAGGGAGAGAAAGAGAGAGAGAGGGCGGGCCGGAGCTGATGAACCTTTATCAGCCATGCCATTGGAGCACAATCATGAGTATGCAAATTGAAATCCCTTTCCCCCCCCAATGTCACCGCGGATGACTGATTTGAATTGGATTTGGACGTAAGGGTGGGGAGGAGGCGTTGAGGGTTTTTTTTATTGTTGTGCCCGTGGTCGGAGGAGAAACTGTGAATCGGCGCAGCCCTGTTGACATTCCGCGCCTGAAACACTCTCTGCTTTCTATTAAAACTTCAACAGACAAAACATTTCCAGGTGACCATGATGGACAAGACAGGGGGTGGCCCTCGCTGTCGGGCAACACTCACACCTCATTTAGAACATTCCGGAATCGTAATTAGTTGTCACACTTGATATTTGTCAATGGCTGCCCGAGACAAGAGCCTTATTGGGGAGAAGCTCTGGTGCTGAGGCTTGTGCCAAGAGAACTGTGCGAATCTTACTCACTCTTTCTCTCTCTCTCTCTCTCTCTCTCTCTCTCTCTCTCTCTCTCTCTCTCTTTCTCTCTCTCTGTCTCTCTTTCTATCTCCCTCTCTCTCTCTCTCTCTCTCTTACACACACACATTTCCATGTCCATTTCCATCTCCCCAAGGGCTCATAGAAGTAACAAACTTCCTTTACTCCTCCATTGTTTCTCTGTCTGGATCATTTTATTAGATTTTTTGTGTGTGTGGGCCACAGCTAGTTTGTTATGCCACGCAATGAAAATTCATGAGTCTTTAAAAAATAGATTTTTTCCCTTCTAGAAGTTCTTTGTTTTGTTTCCACACCCAATGCTTTGCATAGCTTTTATTACAAATGATAAAATTTCGGAGGGGGAAAATAGTTTGAAAAATTAGATGTCATCTCACAGTTTTTGGTGCAAATAGCACAAGGCCAACTAATTGAGCAATATAAAATCATGGCATCTCCGCAAAAGGCGAGGCATGGCGTTATCCAGGCGTCTGTGAGGATGATGCACCATCATTGATGGGGAAATAAAACTCATCTCATCTACATTCAAGGCATTTCCGTCTAGGCATTTTGTGAACCCCCCCCCCCTCTCCCCTCAAGCGACTTGTCAACCTATTTTAATATGAGGAAAAATGACGACCCATATGCCATATTCCCTTTCTTCGCCGCATTAAGGACCGTGACAGAGTAATCTGTCATTTCCAGTCTGAATGCTGAGTACCTAAACAACAAAAAAGATCGCCCATTTGACTTATCTTTTTTTTCTTCTTTTTTTTGAACGGGTGACTTATCCCCTGCGATCTCCCTCTCTCTCTCTCTCTTTCTCTCTCTCTCTCTCTCTCTCTCTCTTTCTCTCTCTCTCTTTCTCTCTCCATGTTGGAGATTGGGCATCTGTCCTTGCCTGCTCTGAGCCATCGCTGGACTATTAGCCCGTCCTTCCGCAGCTCTAAACGGCTGTCAGAGGAGATTTATCATTCCGCCACTTTGGTGCGTCCGTCGGGGAGCGTCCGGTCGCTCTCTGACGGAAGTCGGGACGAAGTGAAGCCAACCAATGAGCGGCTTAAGGCTCGGCCGTTTTAAGTTGACACAGCCCGCGTTCACACCCCGCCTCTGCTGCCGTTCACACGCCAAGCCCGGTCGGCCACGGACCTCTTATGTGAGGAGCTTGTTTTTTATCCGTAGAGTGGGACCAGGGCGCGGGCTTTGTCTTAGATCAACATGGAGATGGAGCGAGGGAATGGAGTGTGTGAGAGACGTACAGTGAGAAAGAGAGAGGGAGCGAGAGAGAGAGAGAGAGGGAGAGAGGGGGGGGGCAAAGAGAGAGAAAGAGGAGGGCAAGAGCGCCGGAGAGACACAGGCTGCCGTAGAGGAGGAGGTCAGCGGGTTAAATAGACGTGATCCGCGCTGCCCGGCAGACAAGGCGATAATGCTTCCCCAAAGCTATGACTCACCGCACAGGCATCCATCACAGATGCCCCCCCACCATGCAGATAAATGGAGCTTTAGAGTGACGGTAAATAGTGGTTTGCGGTGTGTGTGTGTGTGTGTGTGTGTGTGTGTGTGTGTGTGTGTGGAGAGTTGGGGTTTTGGAGGGGAGGGGGGTTGGTCAGTTGGTTTTTGTTTGGAATTACGTCACTCCGCCACTCCTCTGACAGCACGGTTGTTTTTGTGTGTGTGAGTGTGTAAGCAAGGAGGGGGGCCTCATGGAAGTGTGGGGGGGGCGCGAATGCAGGTCTCAGACAGCACAATGTAAGTGACTAAGCCTCACAGGGGACTAAGAGTGGGAAGTGTACATGCGTTAAACCCCCCCCCCCCCCGCCCACCGACTCCAGTGCCAGCTTGAGTGAGGGACTGTCTTGGAACATGGTAGCCTTTTTAAGGGGCCTCTTGGCAGCCATTGTCGTATGAAGAGCTCCCCCACCTCAAACCACACTCTCACACACATTCTCACACACACATGCACTCTCTCCCTCCCTCCCTCTCTCTTCCCTCTTTCCTCTCTCTCTCCTCTCTCTCTCTCTCTCACTCTCTCGCTCCCGCTCTCTCTCGCTCTCACACACACACACACACACACACACACACACACACACACACACACACACCCAGCACCGAGAGCCTGTGGTCCGTTCCACAGGAATTCTCCTCCTCTCGTTCTGACTTCTGGCTGGAAATGCTCACTGGAGAGCAAATGAAAATCCCGCCCAAATATGGCTCCATTATGGCCCCTAATTGGCTTTCATTATTACTCGCTCACTGCTCCACGAGGGAGGTTAATTGAATGCTCCTCGGACAGAAAATGGAATCGAGTGCGCTCGCACTCGCACTCTTACGCAGTTTAGCGGCCACTAACTTTGTAGCGCGAGCCAAGCGTAGATTTATTTCTGTAATCAATTAGCCCCTTTCTCCCCCCCCCTTTTTTCTAGCCAGTGCCTTCTAATCTGCTTCCAGACCAGTGATCTTTGCATTCGGGTCACGATCCAAAGGCTCTCCAAGGACCGGGCTTTACTTTGGAGGGAAAAGAAAATGCATGGCACTGGATCTATTGTGCTCGGAGCCAAAATGGTGCCCGCACTGCTCCAGTTGCACTAGTCTTCTTGAGCCTCGGTCAAAAAAAAAAGAGGCTGCTTCAGCGCCTGGCTCTCTCCGAAGCGATCGCTACGACCCGCGCTAGGGTGACCTCTCTGACCGTGCGGCCAGAAAAGATGACAGGGCTTGGATTTCACCGGCAGAGCGTCCCACAGCTCACAAGGCACAGCATGGAGAGAGAGGGAGAGGTAGAGGTGGAGGTGGAAAGGAGAGGAGGAGGGGAGAGGAGGAGAAAGAGGAGGAGGAGAAGAAGAGGGAAAATGAGAAGTGGCATGACGTCATCCTTCAGGTCCTCTCTCTCTCTTTTTGTCTTTTTTTTCTTTCGGTCTTTCTATCTTTCATTTTTTCTTTCTTTATCTCCTTTCTGTCTCTCCCTCTCTCTTTCTCTCTTTCTTCTTTATTTATTTATTTCCTTCTTTCTTGGCTCTCTCTCTCTTTCTCACTTTCATTCTCTCTCTCTCTCTCTCACACTCATTCCCTCTCTCTCTTTCTCTCTCTCTCTCACTCTCTCTCTCTCTCCCTCTCTCTCAGCAGTGGGCCCGTGCACCCCTAGTGCTCTGCTTATTTGCGCTGGTGGTGGAGGAGAGCTAAACGCAAAGTGATACCCATGAGATAGCCGTCCCTCTCTCTCAGGCCCCCGGGCACAAAGGAGGAGGGCGGCCTCGCCACTGCCGCTCTCGCCTCCCTCTGCCAACAGAGAGCGTGGGGAGGGCGGGAGAGAGTGTGTGTGTGTGTGTGTGTGTGTGTGTGTGAGAGGGGGAGAGTGTGTGTGTGTGTGTGTGTGAGAGGGGGAGAGTGTGTGTGTGTGTGAGAGGGGGAGAGTGTGTGTGTGTGTGTGTGTGTGTGTGTGTGTGAGAGGGGGGGAGAGTGTGTGTGTGGTTTGGAAGGGTCCGGTCTCTTGCTGTGTCACCGTTAACGGCCGCAAAAGCCCCATAATTGGTGTAGTGAAGAGGGGAGTTGTGGTTTGCGGTGAGTGTCTTGTGTGTGTGTGTGAGAGAGAGAGGGTAGGACTGGGTAACTCTGTGCCAGCCGACGGGGGGGTGGGGGGGTGGGGTGACATTAGCATGAAAATGGCATCCGGTTGCACAGTCTCTCCTATTACCTTAGCTCCCCTGTGTGTGTGTGTGTGTGTGTGTGTGTGTGTGTGTGTAAGAGAGAGAGAGAGTGAGAGAAAAAGAGAGAGTGTGAGAGTGAGAGAATGTGTTTGTGTTTATATGTGTGTGTGTGTGTGTGTGTGTGTGTGTGTGTGTGCGTGGAGCTTTTTGGCCCACCTATCAACCTGTTTTGTGCAATTAAAGAAAACGACAGTAGCATTCTAATGGCCCTTTCATGTGGATGTATTGCAGTAGCAGCGGTTGCGTAACAGCCTTCCCCCTGAACAAACCCTCCCCCTGAAAAGCAGCTGTTGGCCGTGTGTGAATGAGGCGAACAAGTCACTCTTTTTTTGTTGTTGTTGTTGTTGTTTATTTTTGGTTACCCAGGCAACAGAATGGAGCCCGGACGAAGACACCAGGAGGTCCTGTCAGAGCAAAGGAAAGACAGAGGTAACTTTGAGACCCTCATGTCCGTCCATCCCCCCTTAATAAAAAAAAAAGATCATTCTTTGCCTCTTCTGACAGACTATTGGAGGGACTGTGAATTATGGGGAATGTAGGACATTTGAATTGTTCACATTTGCTTGATTCGGCCTTGTGTGTCTGCTCCTGGTAAAGGACTTTAAACTACACATTAGGAGCTAACGGCTAAGGTTGCACAGTATTAGTTTGGACGACTATAATGAAGGCAGTAGATAGGAAACGTCTGAGAGGTATTACAAAGTGTGGAATAAAAAGAATGGGGAGTCAAGGAAAGACACTCCCTGCCTTTTTAGCATGCGAAGGGAAGGCAGGTTGGCTGCTGGCACTGATAACCGGTGCCATGATCATTCTGTTGTCTCGCTCTCTTTGGGGGAATTGATTACCATGTCATTTTTATCTCAAAAGACCGGTAGGAAAAAGTATGAGGTAGACAGAGAGAGAGAGAGAGAGAGAGAGAGGGAGGGAAAAAGAGAGAGAGATGGGCAAGAGAGAGGGATATAGAGAAGGAAGGGAGGAGAAAGAAAAATGAAAGTTTTCGGAGTAAAAAAAACTGTAATCACTTGTCTATGAAGCCTGAAAACGGGTCAGACCTTGTGCCTCTTTTATAAGGCTTTGACACTCCACACAAGATATTTTTAAAATATTGTAATTTCATTCAGAGTTAAAGTGAAACATCAAATCTTCTTTGTATGACAGTTTTGCTGATATTGACGGGAAAAGGCACAGGGGGAATAATGGCTCCATCCTTCACTACGTCTAATGCAATTCACACAGCCGCCAAAACAAAATGGAGGCAGGTTCCTTCGTGATCGCCACTGTGGGGACTGCTTATTCATTAAGCCGAAAGTTGGCAGACAAAACAAAACAAAGCAAAACATAGAAACCACGGCAAGCCTATTAATCACTCTGTCATGTATGTGCAAAGTAGACTCAAACAGTGATATTAGTTTCCCAAGGCTTCAGCTATATTGGATATTCTAGAAGTCTGTGGGGGAATAGACAAATCAGTGTTGACCACAGAGACGAGCATTGAGACCAAAAGTTTAAACAGTCATGGCACTGGTCGTACAGAGGTGAACATTAGGTTAAGTTTGACTCCATCATTGATCTTGGGTTTTGAGCTCCAGGACTTTAATTGGAGTTAGTGGGAGAGTGGGCAGCAGTAATTGGTGGTGTTATTTGGTGAGAGTGGAACTGTAATTGCTGGTGGTAGTTGGTGGGTGGGTGTTAGTTAGGGCTGTGTGTGTTCTAGGAGAGACCCTCACAAATGTACTGCCCCCTGCAGGTGGAGTGTCAGAACTACATCCGGGTGCTTCTGATCAACAAGACGGAGGTGATGACCTGCGGAACCAACGCCTTCCAGCCGCTCTGTATGATCCGCGAGGTGGGTGAAGACTGTGTGTATGGGCTAAGGTCCATCTATAGTTCAGACGACTGTTGCTAACAGAGCTGTAGGTTTTCATAGTCTGGCGCCAGCGACAAATTGTCGAAAAGAGCATCAACTAGTTTCTATGATAACTCTGATATTGTTGTTACATTTCACCCCAAAATGACACACCCTGTAGAACTTACACTTCAGTAGAACTTTGGGTTGATATCGATTCATGCAACATTGCAACAATGTCACATTTTTTGATGCATGTCACCCTAGCAGACACAAATTGTGTCTCTTTTACAATATATTTTGTCGAGTGACACTTGTCACCTGAACTATGAATTGGCCTTTATGATGACAGAGAGTAGTGTGTGCGTGTGTGTGTGTGAATGTGTGTGTGTGTGTGTGTGGATTTATTTTATGGTGGTTTTATGAGGGTGCCTCAGTTGAACTCTCCGAGCTGATTCATGATGATGGTGGCAGTGATGGTGTTTGGCTGGCGGGGTTAGTGGACGTGAATGACCAGAGGGGAATTGAACCAGCCAGATTCTTATCTTGATCCCCTCTTAAGGACTCGCACTCCATTCACACCCCCTCTGAGCCACCACTTGCCCTCCGAAGTAACAGCGTTTCTTATCTTCCTATCTCTCCATCTCTCTATCTCTCTCTTTCCTCCACTCTCTCTCTCTCCTACACTCTCTCTTTCTCTCTTTCTCTCTCTCTCTCTCTCTCTCTTCAGGTGGGTAATCTGAGCAGCGTGCTGGAGAAGGTGAACGGCGTGGCTCGCTGCCCGTACGACCCGCGGCACAACTCCACGGCCGTGGTGACCGAGAGCGGCGAGCTGTACGCCGCCACGGTCATCGACTTCTCGGGCCGCGACCCTGTCATCTACCGCAGCCTGGGCGGCCTGCCTCCCCTCAGGACGGCGCAGTACAACTCCAAGTGGCTCAACGGTAACCATGGAGCTCTCGCGCACACACACACACGTGTGCGCGCGCGCACACACACACACACACACACACACACACACACACACACACACACACACACACACACACACACACACACACTCTCTCTCTCTTCACAAGCACTCTCTCTCTCTCTCTCTCTCTCTCTCTCTCTCTCTCACACACACACACACACACACACACACACACACACACACACACACACACACACACACACACACACACACACACACACACACACACACCGACTTCTCCGTCAAACCCTGGTGCCCCTTGTCAGCACAAACACTCACTCCAACCATCCACTGGCTAGCCTGCTGACACCCACTGAGCATGAAGGGGGAAAAAACTGTGATTGGCAGCAGGCTAAATGGAAGGTTAAAGCACCATGCTAGCCTACTGTTTTGGTTCTGTTTTTGAATTTATTTACTTATTTATTTTGTTTTACTTTGTGAGTAGACCAGGTGTTTGTAGAAAAACAAAGCACGGGCATCATCCATATTCTTTGGAGGTTCCACATCACTCCGACAAATCTTAACGCACCACGGAATATAGCTCCATAAAACCCAGGTGATTCACTGTGATGTCGACGAAGATAATCTCCATGTGAGAGCTTTTGCTCGTACGCAGCTGCTCTTCTAGGAAAACAAACCCGCCGTGTCCTAATCGTCAGACCGAAAACTTGGAATTAGAATGGAAAAAAAGAACGGGTATCTTGTTATGATTTGCTCGTAATCTGTGTGTGTGTGTGTGTGTGTTTGTGTGTGTGTGGGGGAGGGAGGGAGCGAGCGAGCGGAGTGCATCGTGAAGCAGTGCTCAGGTGTGTGTAGGGATCACACAGACCCCTGATAATCCGGTGATAAGGCAGTGCTCCTCAGCAGCAGCAGCAGCAGCAGCAGCAGCAGGAGACTTGAGCAGTGAGCACTCTACTCTACATGCTGATGAGCAGCACAGAGGAGACACAAGGGGACTCAGCACAAGAGTTGCACAATCCCTACAACTCGGAAGGGAGCATACACAGCCATGACACACACACACACACACACACACACACACACACACACGTCACACATGCCCATACACACACACACACACACACACATCCATGTCACACATGCCCCTCCCCCCCCCCCCCCCCCCACACACACACACACACACATATCCATGTCACATATGCCCATACATACACACACACACACACACACACACACACACGCACTAGCTATATAGACTCTGATTCATTGCGGAGCTCATCCCCGATGTCATAATCATTATGCATTCTAAGAGTGTCAGCCAGGGCTGGGAGATACTGTGGATGGCCTCAGAAGTGTCAGGGATGAGAGAGAGGGAGGGAGGGAGGGAGAGAGAGAGAGAGGGGTAGCGAGAGGAGAGATAGAGGGAGAGAGCGAGAGAGTGAGAGAGAGAGAGAAGGGAGAAGCCGACGGATGAACTTCAATCAGCGGCGCCTCTCCCTTTATAAAGAGGCATGGAAGTGTCCCTAATCTTCAGGCTGCTGATGTGGAGCCTTCTCCCTTCTGGCCCTCCGAGCACACCGCAATACATCCTGACACCAGCACAATCTGAGAGGGGGAGAGAGGGAGAGGGAGGGAGAGAGAGAGAGAGAGAGAGGGAATGGAATGAGTTAGAGGGGACGTGGGAGGAGTGGAGAGGGGGAGGAACAGTGGAGAGAGGGAGTGTGAGGAGGATACAGTGTGTGTGTGTGTGTGTGTGTGTGTGTGTGAGAGAGTATGGGGGGGTGGAAAAGAAAATAAAGTGAGGTCAAGGCGAGCAAGGGAAGGGGAGGGCACGATGCGAGGGATGGAGGTGTGCAAGTCTCCCTCTCTACCTCCCCTCCCCCTCTCCTCCTCTCCTCCTCCAACTCTCAGAAGTGAACGAGTCTGCTAGTGCAGGGAGGAGAGAGGGAGAGAGACAAAAAAGAGAGAGAGGGGGGGAGAGGGAAAGAGGAGGTAGAGATGAAGAGAGGGATGAAGGAGGAGAGAGGAGAGGTAGAGATAAAGAGAGGGATGATGGAGAGGTAGTGATAAAGAGAGGGATGAAGGGGAAGAGGTAGAGATGAAGAGGGATGAAGGAGAAGAGAGAAGGAGAGGAAGAACTGAAGAGAGGGATGAAGGAGGAGATAGAAGGAGAGGTAGAGATGAGGAGAGGGATGAAGGAGAGGTAGAGATGAAGGGGAGAGAGGAGAGCGGGTGATAGAGATAAAGAGAGGGATGAAAGAGGAGAGAGAAGGAGAGGTAGAGATGAAGGAAGAGAGGAGAGCGGGTGGTAGAGATAAAGAGAGGGATGAAGGAAGAGAGGAGAGCGGGTGGTAGAGATAAAGAGAGGGATGAAGGAGAGGTAGAGATGGAGGAAGAGAGGAGAGCGGGTGGTAGAGATAAAGAGAGGGATGAAGGAGAGGTAGAGATGAAGGAAGAGAGGAGAGCGGGTGGTAGAGATAAAGAGAGGGATGAAGGAGAGGTAGAGATGAAGGAAGAGAGGAGAGCGGGTGGTAGAGATAAAGAGAGGGATGAAGGAGAGGTAGAGATGAAGGAAGAGAGGAGAGCGGGTGGTAGAGATAAAGAGAGGGATGAAGGAGAGGTAGAGATGAAGGAGGAGAGGAGAGCGGGTGGTAGAGATAAAGAGAGTGATGAAGGAGAGGTAGAGATGGAGGAAGAGAGGAGAGCGGGTGGTAGAGATAAAGAGAGGGATGAAGGAGAGGTAGAGATGAAGGAAGAGAGGAGAGCGGGTGGTAGAGATAAAGAGAGGGATGAAGGAGAGGTAGAGATGAAGGAAGAGAGGAGAGCGGGTGGTAGAGATAAAGAGAGGGATGAAGGAGAGGTAGAGATGAAGGAAGAGAGGAGAGCGGGTGGTAGAGATAAAGAGAGGATGAAGGAGAGGTAGAGATGAAGGAAGAGAAGAGAGCGGGTGGTAGAGATAAAGAGAGGGATGAAGGAGAGGTAGAGATGGAGGAAGAGAGGAGAGCGGGTGGTAGAGATAAAGAGAGGGATGAAGGAGGAGAGGAGAGCGGGTGGTAGGGAGCAGTAGGCAGGCGGAGTAGATAGACTCGCAGAGCAGCCAGCGGTGTAATTATTCCTCGCGGCAGGGAGAGGGTGAAATTACCACGGCAACGCTTCACGCCACCCCGGGCTACAGCCCCGCCTCGGCGGCGGGCCACCGCCGTGCGAGAAAGAGGGAGGAAGAGAGAAAGAGAGAGGGAGAGAGAGAAGAAAGGAGAGGAGAAAGGAAGTGCAGGACTGAGAGAGAGATTGTTTTTAGACTCCCTGCATCAGCATGATTAGCACACAGAGCAGGGCCCTCGTCCACTCCTGCTGCGCCTATACATGCATATGGATGGCCCACTTCACACACGGGATGCCCACTGCCCACTGCAAGTGTGTGTGTGTGTGGTGTGTGTGTGGTTGTGTGTGTTGTGTGTGGTTGTGTGTGTGCGTGTGTGTATCTTGTGTATGTGTTGTGGCCACTCCAGACACTGGATGCCCACTGTAAGTGTGTGTTATGTGGTGTGTGTGTGTGTGTGTGTGTGTGTGTTTTGTGTCTGTGTGTATGTGTCTTTGTGTATGTGTCTCTGTGTGTGTGTGTGTGTGTGGTGTGCGGAGCGAGAAGTGTCTCCTAGAAATAGCCCCTACCTCCTCTCCAGCGCATCATTTTCTCATTCTCCATCGATCCCTTTGTTCTCTGGCATTTGCAGCCGAGCAGCACACAGCCACATGCACTCATGCAGGCAGCCAAGCAAGCAAGAGCTCCCATTTACACACACACACACACACACACACACACACACACGCACACGCACACACACACACACACACACACACACACACACGCACACAGATAGACTCTTTCCACAGATGGGGGGGTGTTGAGAGGACTAAGCTCTGAATAGCTGCTGCTTCCTGGGTCATGGCTGGTTTCAGAGGCCTGAGGAGTCCAGAGGGTCAGGAGGGCTGTTAACACACAGGATAGACTAGGACTGGGACTGGGAATCACACAGTATGGACTAGGACTGGGACTGGGAATCACACAGTATGGATTAGGACTGAGACTGGGAATCACACAGTATGGATTAGGACTACGACTAGGAATCACACAGTACAGACTAGGACTGGGAATCACACAGTATGGACTAGGACTGGGAATCACGCAGTATAGACTAGGACTGGGAATCATGCAGTATGGATTAGGACTAGGACTGGAGATCACACAGTACAGACTTGGCCTGGGACTGGGAATCACACAGTGTGGACTAGGACTGGGAATCATGCAGTATGGATTAGGACTAGGACTGGAGATCACACAGTACAGACTTGGCCTGGGACTGGGAAATCACACAGTGTGGACTAGGACTGGGAATCATGCAGTATGGATTAGGACTAGGACTGGGAATCACGCAATATGGATTAGGACTAGGACTGGAGATCACACAGTATGGACAAGCACTGGGAATCACACAGTAACACATACTGTAGATCCATATGGTCACTTACTACTTCGCCATGGTAGAGGTAATGTCATGGTTCAGCGATTGTGCAATACTCGATGCATTCTCCATGCAATCATGTATTTATTCACTGATTTTTTTTTTTTTTTAAATCAGCAAAAATATTCCTCTCTCAAGAGATAACGAACAGATTTATTTTTTTAAAATGCATAGGTCAGTGATTTCTAGACACATTTCAGTGTTTATGTTTATGTTTAAGCATGTCTTTAATATTTTAGGAAAAATATTGACATTTGTCGGCAGCTGCTGCTAAATATTCAGCACAGGTTCATGGTCTACCCTGCAGCCCCCCCAAAAATCCCAGTCAGCCACAAGCTTAAAGGCAGAGGAGAGACAGAGCACTGCATCTAGTGTAGATTAAATATTAATTAAATTCTCATTTTAAGTCAGAAGCTACCCTTGTGTGTGCAGAGGATTGTGTGCATGAGTCTGTGTATTTGTGTGTGTATTTGAGAAGGGACTGTGTGTGTGTGTGTGTGTGTGCGCGTGTGTGTGTGTGTGTGTG
>NC_084997.1:16693704-16696204 GCF_963854185.1 Sardina pilchardus
TAATCTCGTTCTCTTTAAACGCACAGCGCTGCGAACGCTCCTGCCACTACCGCCTCCCTGCTGTTTAGTACTGCGTTGCTTACGGTAAACGCTTGTGTGTGTGTGTGTGTGTGTGTGTGTGTGTGTGTGTGTGTTTGTGTGTGTGTGCGGCATACCGCTGGTGTATCGTGGCGAATTAAAAAAATAAGGCCCTGTGGCGCAAAAGCGACGACCGCGTCAGTTCCCCTCTGACGGTCGTACCTTTCAGAGCGAGTTAAGACGAGTTTATGCCACCTGAATGAATGCAAAGAACCCCCATTTTTTGTGCCAGAGACCTGTGCTGAACTGCTCTCTCTCTCTCTCTCTCTCTTTCTCTCTCTCTCTCGATTTCTCTTTCTCTCTCTCTCTCTCTCTGTTTCTCTCTCTCTGTTTCTCTCTCTATCTGTCTCTATCTCTCTGTTTTTTTCTCTCTTTCTTTCTCTCTGTTTCTCTCTCTCTGTTTTTCTCTCTCTCTCTTTCCCCCTCTCTTTCCCCCTCTCTCTCCTGCCGCAGACAGAATACTAATGAAATCAGACTCAGATGTATTGTGTAGCACCCTTGAGTTTCAGAACTGTGGTAATGGAGAACTCATTGAAACAGGAAATGATGAGGCATTTAGAATAATTACCCAGAGACGCTCGCTACCAAAGAGAGAGTGTGTAGGGGTCGGGGGGGCTGGGGGGGGGGTGGCAGTCATCCTCTGCGCCACTGAATTCCTTTGTCCAAACGCGTGCAGATTGCGATTGTGTAATTATTCCTTTGCCATATTTGTCAGCATAATGAAAGGACTCTCTTTATGAATGAAACGCACAAACCGCCTTCAAGCACAAACCACTTTAAAGCGACACAAAAAAATAACAAAAGTGGTTGTAGTAGTAACCATTATACGTCGTAAACGGCCTCTCAAAAACAAACAAAGAAACAAAACGTTTTTTTTTTTTCCTCTCTCTCTCTCTCCTCACATTATACGTTGTAAACGCCCTCTCAAAAGCAAACAAACAAACAAACAAACAAACAAGCAAAACAAAATTTTCTCTCTCTCTCTTCTCAGAGCCGCACTTCATCTCGGCGTACGACGTGGGCCTCTTCACGCTCTTCTTCCTGCGGGAGAACGCGGTGGAGCACGACTGCGGCAAGACGGTGTACTCGCGCGTGGCCCGCGTCTGCAAAGAACGACATCGGCGGCCGCTTCCTGCTGGAGGACACCTGGACCACCTTCACCAAGGCGCGCCTCAACTGCTCGCGCTCGGGCGAGATCCCCTTCTACTACAACGAGCTGCAGAGCACCTTCTACCTGCCCGAGCAGGACCTCATCTACGGCATCTTCACCACCAACGTGTGAGTGTTCAACACTGGACTGTCTCTCTGTGTGTGTGTGTGTGTGTGTGTGTGTGTGTGTTTGTGTGTGTCTGTGTGTGTGTGTGTGTGTGTGTGTGTGTGTGTGTGTCTGCGTGTGTCTGCGTGTGTGTGTGTGTGTGTGTGTCTGTGTCTCTGTGTGTGTCTTTGTTAGGGCTGGCTAGGGCTTGTTCAGTCCCTGATGTGTATTTTTGGGGGCCTTTTGAGATAACTATAAAGGTGAATTGTCTGTGCGTGTGTGTGTGTGTGCGCATGAGAGTGTGCCGTTTGATTTTCCAAAAGGCGTTTGCCTGTTTCACCTGACGTTAATTAGAGCCGTTCTCTCACCTGACCTCCTCGCTCTGTCCGTGTTCGTCTCTGTTGCCTGGAGCCGTGCGTTTGAAAGTGCTCCCAGAGGGCAATGTCGATACCTTTTGATATCAGTTTGCTATCAGTTCATAAAGTCAAGGTGATTTTTACGGCGCTGCACATAACTTTTGAATTTGTACGGCCACAGGAATGTCTGGCAGTTAGCCAGTGGTGGCAGTTTGGGCCATCGGTCGTAACAAGATCTCCGCTGTTATAGATTAACAAATACCGCTAGATGTGTATGTCAGTTAATCATCGCAGGGGTTGTTATGGGTGCTGCTGAACTGGAGCAGTTGATGCCAACGCCATGGTGGAATCCTGTGATTTATAATGCATGTAATGGGACCGTGTGTTTTCTTGGAAGCCTGTTGTTTGAAGCCCTTTTTGATGTGCGTGTCTTTTGTTTACGTGAAAGCACAAGAAAATACAGGTGTATTCGCTTTCGAGCGAGTGGAGAAGTCTGGCTTTCTTAAGAGGAGACCCTGTGTGTGTGTGTGTGTGTGTGTGTGTGTGTGTGTGTGTGTGTGTGTGTGTGTGTGTTGTTCACCGCTGAATGGGGTTTAACTGCTCCGCATTCCCCCCACGCCAGCGACTCATAACCAAACAACTGTAATGACACCCGCAGATAGGGTTTGCCAGCCGAGCGACTCCGCACTTCAGTAATCAGAGGAATACATCAAAGACGCGGTTACCCCCTCACACTGTCACACACACACACACACACACACACACACACACGTGTGTACACACACACACACACACACACACACACACACAC
>NC_084997.1:16703704-16706204 GCF_963854185.1 Sardina pilchardus
GCATTGGTAATTTGGTCATTTCTGTGTAGTGGTGGTGGTGAGTGACTTGCAGTGCTGAATGAAATGTGGATGCACTCTGTAATGATGGCTACTGGTCTTCCATTGATTGGGCGCCGTGGCAACCGATGCAGCATCACTCACCCTGGATAGGTCATCAATCAGAACAAACCAGAATTCTCCACAGATTTCCAGCTCTGAAAACAACATTAGCGAATTTCATTAGTATAGAGTACAGACGTGAGATCGTAGCCACACTGCCTGAGGCTTATCTGTATCAAAGGGAGACATTTGACGCAGTGTGTAGATAGCCTTCATTAAATTTCACTTCATCTTTTTTTTTTCAATTTACAAATTTGGTTATCACACTTCTCTCTGGCTACAGACATAAATATCTGGAGATACACATTTTAATCACGGGTTTAGTTTAGACCATGCTTGATGTTTGTTTGGTTATCCGTGTTTGGGGCCAGGCTTTCAGTGTGTTCTTCGTGATGTGTTGTTTTCTGATGTTTTGTGGATTGTAGATCCAATTGGGTGAGTCCAGCATGGCTGAATACTGCATTAGAGACCCTGTTTTTTGGGGGGCGTAATGTGTGTGCAGTTGTGTGTGCCCTGTAGCGATGACAGGAGCCTGTGCAGGACTGCATTTAAAACCTCATTACAGCCAAGCGAGCGCTGTATGCCCTGGGAGCCTGAAGATGGCTGGGATAACACTGCCGACAACAAGCGGCATGTGCAATGCCCTGGCCTCTTGGCTTATTTGGATTCAGAATGCTTGTGCGAGTGTGTGTGTGTCTGTGTGTGTGTGTGTGTGTGTGTGTGTGTCTGTGTGTGTGTGTGTCTGTGTGTGTCTGTGTGTGTCTGTGTGTGTCTGTGTGTGTCTGTGTGTGTGTGTCTCTGTGTGTGTCTGTGTGTGTCTGTGTGTGTCTGTGTGTGTCTGTGTGTATGCGCTTGTGTGTGAGGTTATCTTGTATATGCATTATGTTGTGTGTAGGGTTATATGAATGAGGGTGTGTGATTGTGTGTGAGGTTATGTGTGTATGCATTACATTGTGTGTATGATTGTGGATGTGGGTGTGTAGGAGGTTATAGTGTGTGTGTGTGTGTGTGTGTGGGGGGGGGGGGGTTAAGGGTTACATGATATTGCATGTAAGGTCATATGTGAATGTGTGTGAGCACAGCCTGCAGTGTTTTTGTGTTTGCATGAAGATGTTCAGTGCATCTTGACTTGTGTATCTGCCCTGTGCCTCTGGATGTAATGTAATGTTTGTGCAATGTATCGGCTTAAAGTATATTTTACTGCTGAGCTATCCGTGTGTAATGTAATGTATTTGTAATGTGTCGGTTTAAAGTATATTTTACTGCTTGGGTATCTGTGTGTAATATAATATAATGTATTTGTAATGTGTCGGTTTAAAGTATATTTTACTGCTTGGGTATCTGTGCCCGGCGGGCGGCTGCCATCCCCTAGCGCTAGCGGTAGCCGGGTTGCTGCGTCATTAGGCCTGGTGGCGAGGGCGACCCATATAGCCATGCTAAATTAGCGGCCTAGTGAGACTTCTCCAGTATTACGCCTCATTTAGCCTGCGGCATTATGGGGCTCCAAAGCGTCTCTCCCGGAGAGAGGACTTGTTTATGGCTGTTTATGCCGTCCGTGTATTTACAATAGGCGGCTTTTTTCTGTATATCTCTTGGACACGTTCTTTGTCACGTTGTTTGATATCACACCAACTGTGTGTTTTTGTCTTTGTCTTTGTCTCTCTGTCTTTGTGTGTGTGTGTGTTTGTCTTTGTGTGTGTGTGTGTGCTGTGTACAGGAATAGTATTGCTGCATCTGCGGTTTGTGCGTTCAACCTCAGCGCCATCACTCGGGCCTTCAACGGGCCGTTCCGCTCCCAGGAGAACCCCCGCTCCACCTGGCTTCCCACGCCCAACCCCAACCCCAACTTCCAGGTGAGAGCTCACCTGGGGACCTGCGCTCTCTCTCTCTCTCTCTCTCTCTCTCTCTCTCTCTCTCTCTCTCTCTCTCTCTCTCTCTCTCTCTCTCTCTCTCTCTCTCTCTCTCTATTTCTCTATCTCTCTCTTTTTTACTCTTTCTCTTTTCTCTTCCTCTATCTCTTTTTGTTCTTTCTCTCTTTTTTCTCTCCCTCACTCTGTCATTCACTCTCTGTCCTTCTATTCTTCTGTCGTTTCACCTTCACACACACACTCGGACTTTTTGTTCTTTTAAATGCCACTGAAGGCTGAAGGTGCGTCCTCAGAAGGGTGGAAGATATTGAAATGAATGGCCCCCCTCTCCGTGTGTCTCTAGTCATTTAGTCACATCTTCAACGGAATGATTAAGTGCAGAGAGTATTACTCAAGGATTAGAGCACAAAAGGCATTAGCTTTGTGTCGGCGCTGATAACACAGTGGGATTGTGTAATTTGCCGCGCGGCAGGGGGTGGATCTTGTTCGTTCTGTGAAATTAGCTGTGGTATCTCTCTGTGCTATGTTCTGCG
>NC_084997.1:16711204-16728704 GCF_963854185.1 Sardina pilchardus
GGCTCGGCCCCCCACACAAACGCTCTTTCACTGGGACACATACATTACGGGGATTTATGTGTCGGGTCCCCCCCTGACGAGTTGTTATGTTGCGTTGGGGGTCGGACACACACACACATTCACACACACACACACACACACGCACACACACACACACACATACATGTGCGTGCGAGTTTGTTTCGCAGCGTTGTTTGGTTCGCACCGAAATAGCCAATGTCACGTTCACCACTCTTTTTTTCAGTGACTCATTGAAAATCAAAATGCCCCTAAGCGCCTGTATGTGTTATTGCCTCAAATAAGCAAACGAGGCAAAGTCGCACCGAATCGCATTCATCTTGCGCCGTCATTAATTAGCCAGATCTCGTCTGGCGCGAGCGTCCTGCAGTCAAACTCATTGGGAGAAATGAGCTCAGCCCACACCATTGCTCATAGCGTAAACAAAGCGGGCCGCGCCAGCGACCGCCAGCCCCACTCCAATCCATTCGCGTCCGCCTCCATTTTGCCTCGCAGATAAATGGCCGGCCTCGGACAGCGCCTTCTGTCGATCTCAGCGCCACACGTCCTCCCCGCACCCGCACACGCACACGCACACACCATACACACACGCACACACCATACACACACGCACACACACACACCCCAGAGAAGCGCTTATTAATGGCCTCATGCAAAGTGGCCCGTGTGTGTAGGTGCCCGTCTCTGAGTCGCAGTAGGTAATTACATTTGACCCCCCCTCCAAACCGCCACTTCCTGCCAACTCACTCCAGCCCCAGCCTCCTCTCCCTCCTCTCTCCTCTCCTTCCTCTCTCTCTTCTCTCTCTCTCCTCTCCTCTCTCCCTCCTCTCTTTCCTCTTCCTCCTCTCTCTCCTCTCCTCGCCTTCCTCTCTCCCCTCTCTTTCCTCTCCCTCCTCTCCTTCCTCTCTCTCTCCTCTCTCTCCTCTCTCTCTTCCCTCTCTCCCTCTCTCACTCCGCTCTCTCCTCTCCTCCTTCCTCTCCCTCCCTGTTAAGAAACTCATTTAGTCAGTTTGTTTGGCTGCAATAGCATATGAGAGCAGCGGCCGTGGGAGATCAATCAACTTCACCGCACGCTAGGACAGCATAGGTGAGGGAAAGGGGGAGAGGTTGCTGGCAAAGAGGCTTAGAGAGAGAGAGAAAGAGACAGAGAGAGTGAGAGAGAGCGACAGACAGACAGACAAAGAGAGGAATCATCCAGACTGTGAGCAGGAAGCAGATGTTGCGGTCTCCTCTCTCTGTCTCACTGCTGGTGAGGCTGCTTTGAATCCAAGTTGACACTTCTCGCTGGATCTTCCAGTGTTGTACCTGAGGGCCTAATTATCAGAGACTTAGCTCGTCACGTCACCTCCGAGTTTGCCTCATGGATGTACACAGCAGTAATGATCCAGTCGTTTAGTTGATTGCTGTTATTAGAACGGAACAGCTCGTTTGGAAAACAGCCGGGGAACAAAAAGCAAAGGTACAGTATGTGTGTTGACTGTTGAGCTTGATTATGCCACTGGGACTGGAGATGGAACCTGAAGGTTCTGTTTACACTGCAATGCGATGAAAGCTCAGTTCCAGTCCTCTTTCTCAAGTGAATTCTCGAGTCTCGAGGACTGGACTAGCGGTCAGAGCGTCTGGTTAATTATGGTTTGGCGCTGGGGAAAGGGGTCACCGCACCTCCACCGTAGAGGGACTTCAGCTGCGGAGTGCCGACACGAGGGTTCGACCGCGGGGGTTTTCGTCCGGGACGTGAGAAGGGGCCCTCTCTCTCTCTCGAGCAGCGCTGGCAGGAAACCACAAGATGGTTTTCACAGCTGAGCTCCCCTGCGGTTGTGTTTTGGAGGGGTGGGTGGAGGGTGGAGGGGGGGAAGGTTGTGGTGTGCGGGTGGCCCCGCTGCTTCAGATGTGGTTGGAGCTGGAGTCCCCCTGAGACCTCGGGTCCCATGCGAGAGGGGGGGGGGGGGGAGCAGGATGCCCTCTGTCCTCGCCGGTGTCCCTAACCGCCCGCGCACGTGTTTTCATTGTTGACGCAACGTTTCAGTTGAGTCAACACACCGCAGGTGTGAGAGTGGGAAAGAGAGACAACGAGAGGAACGGACGGGAGAGCTTCTCAACACGCAGACCTTCACGGTCAGCTGAGGGAGAGCTTCTCAACATGCAGACCTTCAGCTGTGGTCAACTGTGGTGCAGCCACAGTTATGTGGAATGAATCTGCCCCCCTGACACCCCCCCGCCCCCCGCCCCGCAAAAACCAGCTGGAAAAGCACAGCCGGTCAGAATCGTGCGTAATCGTCGGTACGCATCGACCACTGGTGCTGTGGTCAAGCTGCATCCCTGGAGGGCCTATTTTTTGGGGCGGAGGAGGACGGAGGAGGACGGGGGCGAGGTGGTCATGCCTTGTTGCTGCGCCTGGAGCGCGCCTCAGCCCCGGGGAGGCGGCCCTCTTCCGCAGACACAATTTATGGCTTGTTGCTGCCGCCAGCTTGTCAGCAGGGCGCTAAAACACACAGCAGTTAAGAGCCCGCAGCTCTGTCTGAGTGCTCCGTCGAACACATGAGGGAGTGGAGGAGAGGAGGAGAGAGAGAGGGAGAGAGAGAGGGAGAGAGAGAGAAGGATGGGGAGACTTAGGGAAGATGAGAGCGGGAGGAAAGAAAAAAGTAATCAAAAAGTGAAAGTATTTATTACTGCCGTGGCATGTTTGGGTTTTAACAGCTCTCCCCTGGCAGCCTGCCAATATCGGAGCTCTTTCTCTTTCACCTCCTATCCCTTCATCCCTCCGTCTCTTTCACTCTCTTTGCCTCCCTCCATCTCTCTCTTTCTCTCTCTCCCCATCTCTCCATCCCTCTCTTGCTCTCTCCATCTCTCTCTTTCTCTCTCTCCCCATCTCTCCATCCCTCTCTTGCTCTCTCCATCTCTCTCTCTCTCTCTCTCTGTGTCTTGCTCTCTTCATCTCTCTTTCTCTCTCTCCCCATCTCTCTCTTGCTCTCCCCATCTCTCTCTATCTCTCTCTCTCTCTCTCTCTCTCTCTCTATCTCTCTCCCTCTCTTTCTCTCTCCCCATCTCTCTCTCTTGCTCTCTCCATCTCTCTCTCTCTCTCTCTCTCTCTCTCTCTCTCTCTCTTTCTCTCTCAAGCAGGTAATAACGTCTCAACTGCCCTCCAGCCTGAACTCCAGTCTGACAAACTCCAATTTTGATTCCCATCCACTCGTGCTTAGAGCATGACGGAACAGACTGGCTATACCTATCCTTTGATCATTCCACATTCTCTCTGCTATCTGAGGAAGAAGAAATTGAGATTGCAAGGCACACACTCACATGTGCGAGCACACACTCTCTCTCTCACTCACACACACACACACGCACGCACACAAGAGTTCCGCACTCCATACACACACACACACACACACACACACACTCACACACACACACACACACAAACTCAAGGGAGCACTGTGACTTAGAACATTGCTTCACATTGAGAGTTCTCCTAAGCGTGGGTTTGCTCTCCTTAATGAGCCACACATGATGAAACCCTCGCTATAAATCCATGATGTGGAGGCAGCCCAC
Organism: Sardina pilchardus; assembly: GCF_963854185.1. Lineage (NCBI taxonomy): Eukaryota > Metazoa > Chordata > Actinopteri > Clupeiformes > Clupeidae > Sardina > Sardina pilchardus. The sequence goes on from NC_084997.1 coordinate 16,714,775, forward strand.
GGATCATAAAGATTTGTCCTTTTCTTAGTCGGAACGGTCAAGCCAAATACATACAGATATGTGTCCAAGAAAAATCAATACAGCACATGAAGCTTAGTCTTCAAATCCCAAATTGAGATAGCAGAGGGCACATTTCTGGGAGCATATTTGTGCGTGTGCGTGTGTGTGCGTGTGTGTGTGTGTGTGTGTGTGTGTGTGTGTGTGTGCTCCCAGGGGGCCCCTGCCAAGCTGCTCTCCACCTCAGAGCCACTCCATTCCCCGTCATTTATATTCTGAATGGAATCCCTCACAGCAACACAATCAATCAATGAATGAATCTTCTCTCGGGAGATATTACTTCTGCCAGCCGGCTAGCCAGCCAGTCAGTCAGTCAGTCAGTCAGCCAGCCAGCCAGTCAGTCTTATATGTATGCTGTTGAAAGCCCACACTCTCCAGAGGAGAGCTCCTGCCTAGCTGTTGAATGCCCCCAGGGATAGCCTCCACTTCACTGGACCTGGCCTAGTTTACTGCCCCCCCCTTCCTCCTCCTCCTCCTCCTCCTCCTCCTCCTCCTCTTCCTCCTCCTCCTCCTCCCCTCCCAGGGACCCTCAGCTCCTCGCTTATATTTACACTGATGAGGTCATGATTTGCAGTTGAAGGCGTACTAATAACTGTTTGCCTTCATATCCGAGTTTTAACAAGCCTGTAAAGAAGGGGACAGCGCTTTTACTGCCCTCCCAATCCCTTTAAAATGTCCATTAGGGGGCGAGGAGAGCGGGGGGACGAGATTTATCACGCGCTGTCCGCCGTCAGCCTCATTGTTTTATGTGTTGGTTTATTTTTACCACGTGCGCTCTTTAAAAATTTAATAGGCCCGTTCTTTGTGGTTCCGCGCCTTTGATATAGTGGGCTATCAGGAAGGGAAGAGGGGCTGTTGAATTATACAACGTTGTGGTCACACGTTTGCCGCAACCTAGGCACTTGCGCGTGCGCACACACTGACACACACACTGACACACACACACACACACAAACCAATCAGTCACTCACTCACAGACTCACAAACATCCTCCCTCTGTATTTCTCTTCATCCTAATCACACCCACTGTCACCCACACACTAGAGCAGGAGCCATAACTCTTCGGCGAGAGGTGCCCGCTTTTATATATTCCCCGTTCTTTACGACGGCGCGCTCCGGCATCTCACAGGTCTCTGCATCGTTTGCACGTGGTGGTGGTGGTGGTTGGTGGTGGTGGAGGTGGATTTGTGTTGTGGTGGGTGGTGGGTGGTGGCGGGATGGGGTGGGGTGGCTGTTGTGATTGTGATTGGAGACTTTTGTGCCTCCGTCGGGTCAAGGAGGAGGTAATTCTCCCTCCTCTGCCCCGGGGCCCCGGCCGTAAATCTCCCCCGCTAATGGCCACTCAATAGACAGCAGGCAGAATACGGGCACAGCGTCAGCATCCCCCCGAGCTCTCCTCGCTCGCTCGCCCGCCCGCTCGTCTCCATCACAGAGCCGTCACAGGAGAGGCTGGCACAAGTCTGGCCCGGGCGCTCGGGCAGGCAGACTTGGCAGTGCCCCCTCAGCTGGTGTTTGTGTGTGTGTGTGTGTGTGTGTGTGTGTGTGTGTGTTTGTGTGTGTGTGTGTGTGTGTGTGTGTGGTAGGCACTTGTCAGTGAAATTAGAAGAAAGCCCAACGTGCTGTGCTGCTGTGCTGCTGTGCTGCTTGTCAAACAGTCAACTCAGCGTTTTCTCGCCGATCCCTCTTGTTTTTTCCGCAGTCTTAAGGGCTTACACGGGTGGCTGGCTTTCAGCGCAAGTGGTTTTATTTGGGGGAGGGCGTTTTTTTTCTGCTTTAATTAATGTGGGGAGGAGCGGGGGAGGTTTGGGTTTTTTTTTAGTTTTTTTTTTTTAGTGTAAATGGATTTGGCTCGAGGGTGAGAAGCCTCCGGGCTCTGGACTCTGGACCTTGGGGATGACCAAAGCTAATTGGCCTCCCGATCTGTTCTTTACCAGTTGCATAGTTTAGCCCTTTTGCCTCGAGTCACCAATTAAGCCAAACCCTGCCCGGCACTAATTATCATGTACGTACGCAGCTCTGTACAAATGCTGAGGAGAGAGGAGTCCATTTTGAGCAGGTATTACTTTAGGAGGACACTATAGGAGTGAGTGTGAAGACGTGAACAGTACTGTAGGTACATACCAAAAGATGAATGGTAAACAGAAAAGTTGTGACATTCCACTCAAACATTGGCATTGAGTCATGAGTTGTAAAAACGACTCTTAAAATGGAAGTTCCGTGCCGCTCCAGGAGTGGGATTTGTTTTGTTTTTGTTGGGTGTCGTGCTCCAAATCTGCCCTGAAGGCGACAGGTCCAGCTGCTGATTTATGTCCCTCCCGCCCTCTCCGCTCTGGCCTGCCGAGGGCCCTGGGGTTTTTATTAGGTCCCGCGCACCGTCCAACCCCCTGGCTAAGACGTGGAGCCGAGCCCAGATTTTGATTGCCCCCATCATTGGGAGGGGAGGGGGGTTGATGCTGGACCCTCTCTCTCCGCTCTCCGCTCCCTGCTAGCTGACTATGCACACGACATTACCGCTGGGTGATGATGGCGGATAACCGGATCAGCGCCGGTGCTCGCCTCACGGCTGGTGACCGCGGGAGGCTAACGACACCATGGTGGTGTGTCTGAGTGGCATCCTGCGTACGCCGATGCACCAGTGTGACAGAATCAGGTGCTCAGCAGGGTGGAGGTGTTAGCAGGGTGTTGCGTGTGTGTGTGTGTGTGTGTTGTGTGTGTTGTGTGTGTTGTGTGTGTTGTGTGTGTTGTGTGTGTTGTGTGTGTTGTGTGTGTGTGTGTGTGTGTGTGTGTGTGTGTGTGTGTGTGTGTGTGTGTGTGTGTGTGTGCGTGGAGGCCACTTGGGACTCCTCCTGAAAGGTAAAATGACGTGAAGGAGACTTGTGTTAGGTACAGTACAGTAAGGCGTGGAGCGGGGTATACAGGTGACAGGCTCCCGAGGAACGAAAAACATGTTGACCCCCCCCCCCCCCCCCCCACGGCTGGCGTGATGGAAATGTGACAGAAAATGTACGGTGTACATTCGAATGAATTCACTTGAAAAATGTAACATTTTCGGGCGTTCTCACAATCTGCCCTCAAGCTGCCAAGCTCGCGTTGACATGTCAGTTGACGGTTGTCGTGATGGATTGCCAGTCATACGTCGGAGGGTTTCAGGTCTAACCATGCAGTCCAAAGACGCATTTCTGTCACAATATTTGCTAACAAACATCTGCCAAGTAAGCAAACTGCCAGTAGGCCTCTAAAGGATGGTGAAATGCATGACATTACAAGAAGTGAAAACAGAAACAACAGGCTCTTATTAAAAGTTGTTTTCCTGGCCCTGACAATGGCCCCATAACCCGTTTACGCCTCATAAAGTGGTTGCATTTCTCTCCCCCTGATCAGCAACCCTCCCCCTCCCCCCCCACCCCCAAGCCCCACGGCTAACAAGATTTGGTCTTGGCACTGGGTCTTGTATCAACACCACTTGTGTTTCCTCAACCCCAGGGCTGAACGGCCAGCAGTCCCACACAAACAAACCGGTCAGCAGGCCTGTGCCAAACATAAGAGCCTCGGGAGCGAACGCGAGGCTGGACGCTAGGAGGGTGGCCTGGCCGGTGGCCGTGGCGGTGGCGGCGGCGGCGGCGTCTGCGTCTGCGGTGGTGGCACATGGTCTTAGTCGTGTAGGCCGCGCCCGCGCCGCTCCGCCCAGTACATTCTCAGGGCCCTCCCAGATCAGCTCCCGTGGCTTAGCTTCATTAGCGGGTTTAGATTTAATTACTGCTCATTAAGCTGCTGTATTTTTTTCCTCTTTTTTTTTCAGCGGTAGCTTACAAATATTTAATCGGCGTTTCGTCATGCTGCGTTGTGGGTGGCACTGGGAGGAGGATGGGGAGGGCAGAGGGTGGGGGGGGGGGGGGGGGGGGGGGAGGGAGCAGGGGGAGGATTACATGCAGATCTGTTTACCTCTCCTCCCCATCGGCTTTGTAGTTTTGGATCATAAGAATTGGGGAAGCCTGAGGCAAAAGCGTGTGCGTGTGTGTGTGTGTGCGCGCGCTTGTGTGGGTGTTTGAGTGCGTGTGTGTGCGCATGGGTGCATATTGTATGTGCGTTTGTGTGTTTTAATTCCGTTTAAACAAACGGAAGAAAAGAATGAGGGATGGGGGTGTGTGGGTGTGTGAGCGTCGGGGGCATGAGTGTGAGGGTTCTAAATGTCTCCCCCCCCCCCCCCCCCCCCCCGCTGCAGGACGTGTCTGGATGCGCGGGACCCCTACTGCGGCTGGGACCAGAAGCAGCGCCGCTGCACCACCATCGAGGACAGCTCCGACATGAGCAAGTGGACCCAGAACATCACCGCCTGCCCTGTAAGCACCGCCAGCCCTGTCTTCTTCCATCTCTTTTCTCTTCCTCCTCTCTCCTCTTCTTCCTCTTCTTCCTCTTCCATCTCTTTTCTCCCCCTCCTCTCATCTTCCTCTCTCCGTGTCCCAGTGGTCCCTGAGTGCTGTATGGATGGCTGCCGTCCTGAAGCATGCCCAGTCCTTCCACTCCCCTCAAGGGACAGTCCTGTGTAGTTTAATGATCTGTCATGTGGGAAGCCTGTCATGTACTGTACCATGTCAAAAAAGTGTTGCGTGTGTGTGTGTGTGTGTGTGTGTGTGTGTGTGTGTGTGTGTGTGTGTGTGTGTGTGTGTGTGTGTGTGTGTGTGTGTGTGTGTGTGTGTGTGTGTGTGTGTGTGTGTGTGTGTGTGTGTGTGTGTGTGTGTGTGTGTGTGAGAGAGAGAGAGACGTGGTGTGCTTTGCTTCATGATCGGTGTCGTTCTTGCGGTGTTGAAGTGTCTTGAGACATGTCCTTCCCTGATCCATCATGTTCTTGCAAGTGTTCTCCGATGTTCCGTTCCACAGTCCGTCTTATTCTGGACGTATTCCCAAACGTATTCCCTTCTGTCCTTCTCATGTACCGCAGCTCCAGAACCAGACCACTAATGGCGTCTTCGGGCCCTGGGCACCGTGGCAACCCTGTAGCCATACCGACGGCGACGGCTCCAGCGCCTGCCTGTGCCGCTCCCGGACGTGCGACAGCCCCCCGCCCCGCTGCGGGGGCAAGAACTGCCAGGGCCCCACCATCGAGGTGTCCAACTGCTCCAGGTGCAGTGGCCGGAGTCTCACAAGCAGTGCTAGCAGTGGTGTGGTCTAGCTAGCTGTAGTGGGTATACTGTAATGTAGTCTAGTTAGCTGTAGTGGGTATACTGTAATGTAGTCTAGTGTAGGGTTGCCAACTCTGAGAAAATAAAATACGGAACAAAAATACCGGGGGGGGGGGGGAGAAGAAACACTAATAGCCTCAAACTTGAGGCCCAGTTATGGTAGACTTTGGGGTCATAGGGCCCACCTACCCGTACCTCCACCCCACATCAAATCATCATTATGATTATCATTGTCACAATTATTATTATACTATATTGTATGCACTTTCACTTCAAAGCAGTCAATACTGTGCTAAAAGTGCTTAAAGTGCTAGTTTGTGATATGCACATCAGAGGCCTGCTTTACTACAGTTTTTCTCAAATGCTAAAACACAAAAGCCAATCCTCTAAACCAAATGACCAGTTGTCTAAACACATTTACTAAATCTATCTATGGTATTTTTCAATACCATAAACACATTTCACATGAAGACACAATTCACAAAACACAATCCTCCTTTCTCATAAATCTAAGCACATTTTTCCTTGCTAAAACACATGTTGCAAAACATATTCTCAAATGAAAGCTCATGTGATGCAAAATGCTTGCCACAGTCACCAATAACTGAACACAATGAACACACCTAGCGTCATTTATTACACACAACGACTCAAAATTGAAGACACTTGATGCTAATGCGCACAGTGACTGTGGTGTGTGTGTGTGTGTGTGTGTGTTGTGAATGAAGAAAATAAAAGAACTTCACACCCTTCACACCCTTCACACCTTTCACACCCTGATCATGTTTTCAAGTTGTTTCCTGTTGTGTGCAATAGATTCTGTTTTTTGCACTGAGTTGTGTTAAAGTAGTGTACTTGCAGAATGTTCTGTGCTCTTCATATGAAACTCACAACTCTAAATGAAGAACTCTTTTCCAAAACGCTATAAATCCATTTTGAAAACATTACTGTACTGTAACAAAACGTGTTACTGTATTTACAGTAATTGTGTGTTTTAGGTAATATCAATAAAATATTTTTATTGAGTAAAGAAAAATTACAGTAACTAAACATAACACAATACAGTTTCACTGAGGTTACTTGAAAAACAAAATTTAAAAAATATATTTATGAAAATTCATTAGTAAAATGGTGGATACAGCGTTTTGGAAAAGAAGCTCTTTTGGTGTGAAAGTTTGAGTTTTGAAGTGGGAAGGTGTGGTTGTGCTTATGTAGCTTTAGAAAAGGGTATTGTGTTTAGACATTGGGGAACATGGAGGAAACGTTTGTGAAATGTGTTCTAGCATTTGAGAAAAACTGTAATGTAAGATATATTTACAATAGTTCATTGCTTTTGCATGATTGCATGAGAAATATTCCTGAAAACAACAGCAATTATATGGGTGCTATTGTTTTGGGATGTTTCCCTTATGCAATAGCCTCCACGGATAGGCAAATGGAGAAAAAACGTATAGCCTGCCTTTACTGTAATGAAATTTCATTTGAATGCCTGAATGTAAAGATCCAGGAAACATAATAACAACTTTTGTTTATGGTAAAAGGCCCAGCATAAATAAATTATAATAGGCGTAAATAACTTATCTGGAGATCTTTAAATGAAACACCAATCTTTCGACCATGTTATATTCAAATTTGCCTAAACAATACTCAATGCTAAACAATGTAGCCTATTGTAGCCTACAGTCTCTGTTCTGTTTCTATGGAAGTGGCAAGAATCCACGTTGTTAAATGTCATTAATGAAATAGCCTTCCAACAGGTTGAAGTGGAGCTTTGCCAACAACGTTATTGTGTAGTTTCAGTTTCTGTCGCGCAAACGTGCAAACGCATGCAATGAACGCTCATACCACCACTTAATTGTATGACCCAATGTTTAATCGCATCAAATTAGCAAGCATTTCCTCCTGATTGCAGAACATTGTTTTCTTTTCTGTCGGGCCGCGGTTGCATGATCAATTGCGCAGCTAATTATCAGGTGAAGCACCGGACTTCACTCCATGCCTCGCAGACCAGCAAGCTCCACGTTGCGTCAGGGAGTTTTTTTGGCTTTTTTTGTGTGTAGCCTATGTTTTTAATTGTAGTATGTGTGCATTTAGCAGTTTCTCAAAAATACGGAACAAACAGCGTTCTGTATTAGTTCAATACGGAACAAGACTTTTAGGTGTCAAATACGGGACGATTCCGTATTTTACGGGACGATTCCGTATTTTACGGAACGGTTGGCAACCCTAAACACAGGGCAACGAATGAGGGCAACAGACAACTAGCAACTTTATTAGCAAAACCACCACTAGTTAGCTAAATACCATTCAATCTCAATGGAGCAATGGTAGCTAACAGTTTACTGGGGGAGAAACGATGTCCTCTTAACAACCTCAACAACCTTAGCAACAATATAAAAATAGATGTTAGTTGCTTTTTTAAGCATTTGATGCGTCTCTCGGCCAATAGGTCCTTGGGCTGAAAAAGGCAAGGCCCTTGCACTAGTGTATATGATTGATGTTCTTAACACTAATTACTATTGAGTTGAAGAAAAAAAAAATAGATGAAATAGCAGTATCCAAAGATACATTTCAGAAAAAGTTGTTCTTTCCAGACAATTCCCATTTCATCAAGAAATGCTGTGAGACTAGCCTAACACATCCACTTCAGATGAAATGATGTGAAAAGAAATGGTGTTAAATATTGTAGTGTAACCTGCGTTGTGTGGAACCACCGCGGTCCAGCCCTGCACACGCCCGGACTCGAACCCGCGAGACAGCAGCACCACGGATCGGGAGTCGAGCGCGCTAACAATCCAGCTAAAAGCCCAGGCTACTAGCTTTCATGCCAGCAGCGCTCTTGAAGCGTCGGGGAGTGAGGTTTACTAACGTTCCACAGCATAGCTAACCAGCTAGCACCCGTTACACTCACCCCCCTAAACCTCACTCCTAGGGTTGCCAACTCTGAGAAAATAAAATACGGAACAAAAATACCGCGGGGGGCGGGGGTCATTGGGGCCCACCTACACGTACCTCCACCCACATCAAATTATCATTATGATTATCATTATCACAATTATTATTATGCTATATTGTTAGACATGCACTTCACTTCAAAGAAGTCAATATTTGAAGTGCTAAAAGTGCTTAAAGTGCTATGCATGTGTGTTCATGTCCTATGCACATCAGAGGCCTGCTTTAATAATGTAAGATATATTTACAATAGTTCATTGCTTTTGCATGGTTGCATGAGAAATACTTCTGAAAACAACAGCAATTATATGGGTGCTATTGTTTTGGGATGTTTCCCTCATGCAAGCATCATAGGCCTCTGGTAGGCAAATGGAGGGAAAAAAAGATATGCTTTATAATGACATTTTATTTGAATGCCTGAATGTAAAGATCCAGGAAACATAATACCAACTTTTGTCTATGGTAAACGGCCGAGCATATAGGCGTAAATCACTTATCTGGAGTCTGGAGATCTTTAAATGAAAGACTAAAGCTACAATCTTTTGACCATGTTATATTCAAATTTGACTAAACAATACTCAATGCTAAACAATGTATTGTACAGTCTCTGCTCTGTTTCCATGGAAGTTGCAAGAATCCACGTTGTTAAATGTCGTTACGTAGCCTAATTAAATAGTCTTCCAGGTTGAAACGGAGCTTTGCCAACAACGTTATTGTGTAGTTTCAGTTTCTGTCGCGCAAACGCACACAACCGCATGTATTCAATGAAAGCTCATACCACCACTTATTTGTATGACTCTGTTTTAATCACATCAAACTAGCCAGCATTTCCTCCTAATTGCAGAAACTTTGTTTTCTTTTCTGTCGGCCCGCGGTTGCTTGATCCAGATCAATTTCGCAGCTAATTATCAGGTGAAGCACCGGACCTCACTCCATGCCTTGCGGACCAGCAGGCTCGACGTTGTGTCAGGGAGTTTTTTTGTGTGTGTTTTATGTGTTTTTTTTTATTGTAGTATGTGTGCATTGAGCAGTTTCTCAAAAATACGGAACAAAGAGCGTTCCGTATTAGTTCAATACGGAACAAGACTTTTAGGTGTCAAATACGGGACGATTCCGTATTATACGGAACGGTTGGCAACCCTAGTCTAGTTAGCTGTAGTGGTTATACTGTAATGTAGTAGGCTAGTTAGCTGTAGTGGGTATACAGTACTGTGATAGTAGTTAGCTGTAGTGGGTATGCTGTGATGTGAGGTTACTGTAGCTGTAGTGGGTACACTGTTATGCACTGTAGTCTAGTTAGCTGTAGTGGATACTGTGATGTAGTAGTTAGCTGTAGTGGGTATACTGTGATGTAGTAGTTAGCTGTAGTGGATACTGTGATGTAGTAGTTAGCTGTAGTGGGTATACTGTGATGTAGTAGTTAGCTGTAGTGGATACTGTGATGTAGTAGTTAGCTGTAGTGGATAGGCTATACTGTGATGTAGTAGTTAGCTGTATTGGATATACTGTGATTTAGTAGTTAGCTGTAGTGGATAGGCTATACTGTGATGTAGTAGTTAGCTGTATTGGATATACTGTGATGTAGTAGTTAGTTGTAGTGGGTATGCTGTGAAATGTTAATACCTATCCTTGCCTATTTTAAGTGGGTATACTGAGATGATGATGCTTTTTAAGTGGGTACACTGCGAAGTTCTGCGTTATCACATACAGTAGACTAGACTACTGATTGTTACCACTCCGAGACCCAAGAGAGCGGCTGTTTCGCTACATTTAGAGACACACTCCCACCTGTCTGCTATCACACTCTCCATGTCATTATCTTCAAATGGAGCAGATATTGCCTCTGTTATTCACTCGGCGGCATCAAAGAGTGGGACATCTCTGTGTGGCGCCTTATTATTCATTGGACTGGAGATCGGTCAAACCACAACGCTTAATCATTAAAGGTTCTCCCTTTTTTGTCTGTGTTTGACTGCGCACACAGTCCATTTATAATGACTTGGTTGACTTTGTGTCCAAGCAGCAGTACAAAAAAAAAGGAGTGCTGCTTTTTGCTGGGAGCGCATGCAAGATTAAATCCAACATGGCGAAATTGGATTGTGTTGTTGGACGAAGTGGCAATTAAATCATGAGAGGGTCTCTACAGGAGGAAAAGCACTCAAGCAAATTGAGGGAATATGTTGCCACATCAAACTCTTGTCATCGCCGTGGCAGGTTTTGCGGCACACTAGTGACAAATTAGCTCAGGCTTTTTTTTTTTTTTTTTTTTAAATATGGTGTCGCCGAAACAACAGCTCTCTGCGCCTGTGGACTGGAGAATCAATTCTGGGGCCGGAGAATGGCGGGGCCTCTCGCAGTCGCAAGTCCGTGTGGTCACAGCGAACGTAAATTAATTTTTCTCGATCGTGTCACGCCAACAGGAACGGAGGCTGGACCCCCTGGTCGTCCTGGGGCCAGTGCAGCACCACGTGCGAGATCGGCTTCGAGGTGCGCCAGCGCTCGTGCAACAACCCCGCGCCCCGACACGGAGGCCGAGTGTGCGTAGGACAGGCCAGAGAACAGAGGTGAGAGTTCAAAGTTCAAGGTCAAAGCTGTCATTTCATTAGTGTTGGGACAGATCTGAATGGAACTACAGTAGGACATCAGGTGTACAGTATGATGTTGATGTATGGATGTTGGTGGGAAGGTGGTGATGCATGGAGAAACCTTTTAAACCTTTGAAGTTCAAAGCTCTGCAGATAACTGTTGTTGCCCAGTATCAGTGGTAAAGCGTTTGTAAACAATATCGCTTGGCAACATTGCCTACAATGCCCTGGACCTTTGCTAAAAAATCATCACCCTGTATACCATCCCCTTTATATTGTTTATGAAGCTAAAGTTATTATGAAACATGTTCCGAGTCCAGTGTGGGTTGTCTGTTCATTGTTTCCTTTTGTGTTCAGGTTCTGTAACGAGAAGGTGACGTGTCCTCAGCCCGTGTTCTGGTCGTCGTGGGGCTCGTGGACCAAGTGCAGCGCCGAGTGTGGGGGCGGGGTCCAGTCCCGTGTGCGCTCCTGTGAGAACGGCAACACCTGCCCCGGCTGCGCCCTGGTAAGAGTCCGAACGATGACCGCAATGTGTGTGTGTGTGTGTGTGTGTGTGTGTGTGTGTGTGTGTGTGTGTGTGTGTGGAGGCCACTTGGGACTCCACCTGAAAGGTAAAATGACGTGAAGGAGACTTGTGTTAGGTACAGTAAGGCGTAGAGCGGGGTATACAGGTGACAGGCTCCCGAGGAACGAAAAACATGTTGACCCCCCCCCCCCCACGGCTGGCGTGATGGAAATGTGACAGAAAATGTACAGTGTACATTCGAATGAATGAACAAACCAGAGATTGATAGTAAGGGAGCATGAATGAAAGGCATACATTAAAAATGCAGTTGGTGGGAAAAATAAGTATCATCTTACTTAATTGCTTTGTTTTTGTGATAGAAAAAACATGCTTAAAATGATAATGAATATGAGGCACGAGGAAAGAAACATGAGTAAAAAGCATGATTAACTACAGTACAGTAGGAGGAAACGTGAACCCATTCATCATGCAGTGAAAAAAAAGCATAAATTCAGTGGCTGTCTGGCGGCTGTCTGGCTTTAAAAGCGCCGACTGGTTAGAGCTCAGTGAAGTTATACGGAGGGCTCCGCTCTTCCAGAGTCTAGGGGTGACATTTCCGTGTGCCGCAAAGTGGAGCCAGTTGACCATTCCTGCCCCTACTTCCGGAGCAGCGAGGGGGTACATCGGAGTCATCGGAGAGCCGCGCTCACCCCCGGCCAAGCTATCGCATCTCTCCGCTCCTCTCTCTCTCTCTCTCTCTCTCTCTCTCTCTCTCTCTCTCTCTCTCTCTCTCTCCTTCTCCACCACACGGGGCTTTTTAGCAGCCACTCCATTGCACTTAATGACCCAGACTCACTCGGCAGATTTTAATTAACGTTATTAAAACTCCAAATGAAGTGTCTCATTTGGCAGCTCCTCTCCAGCCCCATTGAGCCGCTGAAGGAGAGGAGGCAACCACGGTCATGTACCGACACCGCAGGGGGCAGCAGGCAGGGGGGGGCGGGGTGGAGTGGGGAGGGGGGGGGGGGTAGGGTGGAGTGGACTGGGGTGGGTGGGGTGGGGTGGGGTGGGGTGGTTGGATAAGTGTGGGGAGGGAGGCAGGGAGTCATGGCTCACGTACAGCTGAACAGGTGTGACGACATGACGGCTGTAAACGGATGATGGATGGGAGAGGGAGTTAGAGGGGGGGCGATTGAATTGAAGGTGAATTGAAATCCGAAACGAAACGCGGCGAGCAAACAAACAGGGAAAAGATGAGTACAGGACGCATGCAAACCTGGTCTAGCCATAAAATGTTATCCAATTGAACACCTCCTCTCCTCTCCTCTCCTCTCCTCTCCTCTCGTCCCCCCTCGTCTCCTCTTCTCTCATCTCATCTCTTCTTCTCTCCACGCCTCTTCTCACCTTACTTCAACCTTCCCCTGTTCTCTCTCCTCTCTCTCCCTCTCTCTTTCTTTCTCTCTCCCCCTCTCTCTCCCCCTCCCCCTCTCTCTCCCCCTCCCTCCCTCTCTCTCTCTCTCTCTCTCCCCCTCTTTCTCTCTCTCTCTCTCCCCCTCCCCCTCTCTCTCCCCCTCCCTCCCTCTCTCTCTCTCTCTCTCTCCCCCTCTTTCTCTCTCTCTCTCCCTCCCTCCCTCTCTCTCTCCCCCTCTCTCTCTCTCTCTCTCTCTCCCTCTCTCTGCAGGAGTATAAAGCCTGTAATCTGGAGGCGTGTCCCGAGGTGCGGCGGAACACCCCGTGGACGCCGTGGATGACGGTGAACGTGACGGCGGGCGGCGCGCGGCAGGAGCAGAGGCTGCGCTACACGTGCCGCGCCGCGCTGGCCGACCCGCACGAGCTGCAGCTGGGCAAGCGCAAGGTGGAGACGCGCAACTGCCCCAACGACGGCTCCAACGCCTGCGAGACCGACGGTGAGGAGAGGGGGAAGAGACTGAGAGACAGAGAGACAAGACGGAGAGAGGGAGGGAAAGAGGGAGAGGGAGGGAGAGATGGAGAAAGCAGAGAGACAGAGACAGAGAGAGGGAGAGACAGAGAGAGGTAGTGAGGTAGAGAAGAGTCGGGGAGAGGGAGAGATGGAGAAAAGGAGACAGGGAGGGAGATGGAGAGAGGGAGAGAATAGAGGAGGAGAGAGAGGGAATGACAGAGCTGGAGAGAGGGAGAGATGGAGAGAGGTAGAGAGAGTGAGACAGAGGCAGAGACAGAGGGATCGTGGAAGAGATATATGACTCTCATTTGAGGGAAATGATATATGGTATAGGGCAAATTAAAATGAAGTTCACAGCACAGTGAAAATAATGTAGTCAACACGGGCACACACAGACAAACAAATGTTCATTTTTGTCTTGTTTGTACACTCATAAAAACATCACAAACATGGCACTGAACAGTTTCAAAATGATTTGATGAATGGAAATTCAAGACTTCTCCACATGCTGGCACTTTGAAATAGCATTGCCCTAGGACAGAACATGCTAGTCGTCGACGGAATGTTTGTATTGCTGTGTAGTCACTAGTGATGTTTCCGATTTGTATTCAACACGAGCAAGGACATTTTACAGTCCAGTGCCGTTGTTTGTTTTTTTTCCCCCCCTTTTGAAATATTGTTTCCTTATTGTTTTTCTTTTTGTTAAAAAGCCCTTCAGGCTTCTGTCTGA
>NC_084997.1:16738704-16763704 GCF_963854185.1 Sardina pilchardus
CACACACACACACACACACACACACACACACACACACACAGTCACTCTCTCACACACACAGACTCACACCTCCTGCAAGCCTTCAGTTCCTCCTGCCTCATTATGGCTCATGACTGAGGCATCACACCCTGTTGGCCAATCGGAGACTTCACCCACCAGCACTGACACCTGTTGGAGTCGTTACTTCCTTCCTTCCTTCTCTCCTTCCTTCCTTCTCTCCTTCCTTCTCTCCTGCCTCTCTTTCTCGCGCTTGTTACAGGGTTGTTAAAGCCACTATTGCAGGTATGGAGAAGCCACATGGACTCTTTCAACATATAGCTACTGATTATGTTAGACAGCCTCAAAGGAGTGGGTTTAAATGGCACAGCATATATTACTTTTTATATGATTTAGTATATAATTTAAACGCTTTTTATTGAAAGTGACTTAACAAAATGAGTAATATTCAAGCTACGTTGCAGAGGAGACCGTAGGTAACAATAAATACTACTTCACAAATACCGCGGGTTGCCATTAGTCTCAATTCCGTATTCGAGGTGTGCAAACTCGAGTGGCTCAACGTGTTTTTTTCTCCTCCCGTACCTATAGGGTTCACGCTGCTTCACCTCATTGCCACAGGCGTGTCCTGTTTCTTGGGCGCGGGCCTTCTGTCGTTCCTCGTGTACGTTTACTGCCAGCGCTTCCACAAGCAGTCGCAGGAGTCGGCGGTCATCCACCCCACCACGCCCAATCACCTCAACTACAAGGGCAACACCACGCCAAAGAACGAGAAATACACGCCCATGGAATTCAAGGTAGGCGTGCCTCAACTAGGATTTGTCTCAGTATGTCCTATTAGTGAGGGATAAATAAGGCTGAAGGTTAACCTGAATTCAGCGCAAAGAAATAATGAGTTGATTTGTTTACTTCTGATGGATGTCTGTGTGTGTGTACATAAAAATGCAATTTATCAGTCATTGATCTAGAGATTTAGTGACCAAGATTTTCATGAGAGAAATGAGAGGCCTAAGATTACCACTTGAGTGTAATACCAGGACTGGGCTCAGACTTTTCCTCCAGGCGAGTTGGTTGGCCACCTCTCCTGGCCCCTCTGCGGGTCCTCGCACACACTCAGCCTTTATTAATGGCTTCCATTAGGCTGTTTAAGCAGCACTCGGGCAATGGACTCCCACAGCTGGATGTGACTGATTGTCTTGCCCATCCAATTAGCCTAGCTCCCCTCCCCCAACCCCCACCCTCTCCCACCACCTTCTGTTCTGCCACCTGTGTGAGCCCGGTGCCACGGATATTATTGATCTCCTCTCTTTTGTTTTTCTGTGGTCTCCTCTGATCTCATTTCTGGCTCCTCATACTTTGGGTACCAGTGCTTAAGATAATAAATGGCTGTTACTGAAGTGGCAATGCTACTTACTGCCAATCCTCTCTGGTAAACCCTGTGGTAATGAAAAGAGATTTTTGCAGAAAACTGGAAAGAATATAGAAAGTTACTCCAGGTACTTTAAAGAACCGGACCTATGTCTTCAATAACAGTTGGACTACACAGGCAGCGTAACTGAGGTACAGTATAGTGTACATGGACTACAAAAATAGTTTTAGAAGACCAGTCTAATTTTTCCATATGCCCATGCCTCTCGCTCATCTGGTGTAGTCACTTCCATTGATCAAAGGAGCAGCATATGATCTGCAAATGTTCCACTTCAGTTACGCATGCAGTGTAGACCAGCTGTAGGTATGAAGGATTTAAACTCTGATTCATCATTAAACCGAATACCGACCCCTGTGGAACCCCATCATTGCAGATAGGGATCAAAGGAAACTGCTTAGCGATGTGGTTGTGACAGTCACCCAAGTATAGTCAAAAGGTACAGCTGTTTTATATGTGTGGCCAGGCATGTTTGTGATGTGCCTCTTGATTCTTTCAGGCATACCACAACCAACTGTAAAGTAAGACAGTGTGCTGAATTGCATACATTTACACTGCTGCTTTGCAGAAAAACTCACCCCGAGTGATCCTTTAGTCACCGTTGTGCATTTCACACATCTTCTAATGCAATTACTGAGCCGCCTCTGCTGTTACTCAGGAGTCTCGAAATAAATTACTTTCCTCACAAGAACTGTGAAATGGCCTTTCCATGACACGTTCATCCATGACCCATAGGTCTCTGCATTTTAATTATTGATTTGCTCCCCCCACCCCTCAGATGCATTAGATATTACTAATGAATAACACTGACTGTTTCACACCTTTGCCCTCTCCTCTCCTCCAATCGTTATCTGATTTCTGTGAGAGCAAATGAGAGAGAGAATGAGAGCGAGTGAGAGAGTGAATGAGAGAGCGAGTGAATGAGAGAGAGAGAGAGAGAGAGAGAGAGAGAGGGAGTGGGAGAGAGAATGAGAGAGAGAATACTTATCCTTATCCTTTTTACAGTCCCCGTCTTCTTCTCTCGGCAGACTTTGAATAAGAATAACCTGCTGCCGGATGAGCGGACCAACTTCTTCCCGTCGCCCCTCCAGCAGACGAACGTCTACACCACCACGTACTACCCCGCGGCCCTGGGCAAGTACGACTACCGGCCCGACTCCTCCCCTTCCCCGTGCAGAACCTACAACAGCTGAGGCCTGTCCTCTCGTCTCCCGTGAGGCCGTTGCCATGGTGACAGGACTGGCTTTGAAAGCACTGGACCTCTCTTTGCCCTCCCCCAGCTCCAAGCCCCCCCCCTTCTCCCCCCTTTCGTCATTCTCCTCTTTCCCCCGTCTCTCTAAGACCTCTGAACCCTCTCTGTCTCGAGGAGGAGGGGGAGGGTGCCCTTCTGGAACATTCCACCCAACTGTCCTTACCTTATCCCCTCCCACACTGGAGGAGAGAGGCCTGTCACTCAAACCCCTAGTGCGTCCCAGTTGGACGGGCTGGAGGCTGTCACAGTTTGTTTCCGGAGGATCGTTTTGGCGAGGCCGACACTTGCTAACGAAGACCCTGAGTAGACTCACCGCAAGGAGCCTGTCTGGCTGAACTGAGTGACTCTCCACGGGAGTCTCGCAACGCACGAGATTCCCTCCATCTCATCAATAGGAAATCCCACAGGAGGCAGTTACTGGAATTCTCTTTGGACTCGCAATCACACTCTGTGAAGTGGAGGTAGGAGCAGGTGGAGGTCAGGATTTGTTTTTTAAAAAAAAGGAAAAAAAGACTACGAGAGCTCATGACGGAGCCTGTGGTCACAGCAGTTGATGTACACAGCACCCACACATCTACCACAGGCAAAGGACCTTGAACCCTGAACGGCAGTTGGACTCTGGAACCATAGGTGGTCCCCTGAGAGCCTCCTGTCTGCCTGTCTGGAGGAGAGCGTGCAAGATAAAGACATCCGGTGTGTGTGCGTGTGTGTGCTATGTGTGTGTGTGTGTTTGTATGTAGGTGTGTGTGTGTGTGTGTGTGTGTGTGTGTGTGTGTGTGTGTGCGAAATCCAGTGTTGAAAAAAAAGATTTCCAAAAGGGTAACACGCTGCCAGTAGTGCTGGTCTCAGGAGCTTTTAGTTTGTGCCACACGTTCACCTGCATCCTCTGTGTCTGAGTCTTAGCAATTGGTTCACCATTTGGAGCGGAAGAGCTAACAGTGGGGGGTCGGGGTGGGGGGGGGGGGTAGGTGCACGATTGCTATGGCACCTGCTGTCATGGAGATTATGGATATCTCGGAACAGGAATTCTTCTAAGTGTTAGGGGTTGGGAGCATCACTGGTGCCTGTTGATGAAATGAGAAACTATCGGAGAATAACTTCTATTCAACTGTTAATTTGTTTTTTTCCCTCCTTTTTTTGTGGGAAGGGGAATTCTGTGTCTTTGAATGGATGCATCCTACTGAGTACTGTATGCCCTGGTGGTCATATAAGATATGCCAAATGTACCAGGGTGGACTGAGTTTTAATATGGTAGAATATACTGATAGTGTGGCACTTGTTTTTTTAATGGTTATTTTTAAGATGGAAATATTTGTTCTTCATAGATTAGATGGATAGTAAAGTCTATTTAAAGCGCAGTATGTCAGATCGTGGAGGGATTGAGAACGGTGGTTAAGGACGCCATTTGAAGATACACATTATTCTTTTCAGATATGTAGAGGCAATATATTGTACCACTTTTTTGCATATAGGAAAACCCCATAGATTATTATATGTAATGGAAAAGATTCATAATTTATAACTGTAGCAAAAATCACTGGCTCCTTTCTTAACAGCTAAATCATGCTTTTCTAAAAGTGATTTGAATGTGAGTGCTAATTTACATTCTACATGTGTGTGTGTGTGTGTGTGTGTGTGTGTGTGTGTGTGTGTGTGTGTGTGTGTGTGTGTGTGTGTGCGTGCCTGTGCACGTTGTATGTGTGCATGTGTGTATGAGCATGCACCTCTGTGCATGAGAGTACTGTATGGTCAGGTCAGTCCCCAGGTTCGTGTTATAAAGCTCTACTGTCAATTTCGTCACTTTGTGGGTGGGCTGTGTGTACCTGTCAAAAGTAAGCGCCAGACTGCATTGTGTCCACACACACACACACACACACACGTGCCCAGGCTGCTTGTCTCTGTGTTTGTTTTTTTTCCCTGCGCATCATCACGTTCGACAACCGAGGGATGAGCATCATAAGCATCAAAATGTGATATTTATATTGAAGCCTGGTTTTCGGAAAGAACAAAGAGGCACTGGAGAACTATTTTTATTACGCCGCTTGTCCAATGAATGCAAACCAGCAGTGCTATCGGTTCAGCTACGCACGAGAGCTCTTATTTCTGTACATAGGAGACGCCCTTCTGCGCCTACACAAGAAAAATGACATCTAAAGGCTAGTGTAATATAAATGTATATTGTATAGCTAACACTGTTTTTGTTTTCTTTTTTAAAAAAAAAAGGCCTTATAGTTGTTTAAATAAATAAAGAACAGCATATGTGTACACAGTATATACCAACCATATGAGCGTGTGGGGATCGAACCTGTCAGTGACATCCAGTGGCATATGACCAACGGACAGGATTGCAGATTTCATCTTGAATAAT
Organism: Sardina pilchardus; assembly: GCF_963854185.1. Taxonomy (NCBI): domain Eukaryota; kingdom Metazoa; phylum Chordata; class Actinopteri; order Clupeiformes; family Clupeidae; genus Sardina; species Sardina pilchardus. The sequence goes on from NC_084997.1 coordinate 16,743,748, forward strand.
AAAAAACGAAGGTATCTGGACTTACGTGTCTGAATGATAACTCACCGTGAGGTAATCCTGTGGGAGTATTGATGTCCATATGTCACCTGTGGTTCCGGGGGCACCTCATTCTATATGGGAGAAATCTGCTAAATCATTATGGTAAATACCACTGGCCCAGGACCTGTGTCAGTCGAAATTACAGGACTCCTGACTCGACATAGCTATCTGTATGAAATTGGAGATTTATGGTGGAAGAATCAGGAAATGACTCTTCTAAGGGACTTCTGTATCGCCATCCAACAAATTTACATTATGGGTGTTGTGGTCTGGTGACCCCTTGACCGGGGATTCATCTGGGTGTGGACCAACATCACACTAGTTATTGGACCATTTCAAAGAGTAATATCATACTGAAAACTTAGCTTGTCGGCCAGGAGAGCGAGATATATTCATCTTTTATCTTCTCTTCCATGAGTAGCAGTCAGTAGGTTATATTTAACCTTTCCAATTTCAGTGATAATGAGACAGACTCAAAATTCAGTATTGATGTAATTCAGCCTTTTTGACGCTGTCTTTTTGTTAGCATCTGAAACACTCCTCAGCCCGAGCTAAGTTAGTTGATGTCTAACTGGGTCCACTGATTTTTCTCCAAACCTATTTCCCAGTAAAAGCTAGGCGGACAGTGGCAGGCTAGCTCATGTGCCCTTTAAAAATTCAAAATAAACTAGTGGTTGTCAATGCAGGACCCAGAGTCCCCGAGCATTTGATCTGGGGGGATAAATGTAGGTCATGTTTTCTACCACCATCTCCTCTTAAGGTTCACTCTGGATCAGGCGTTGGATGGAGCTCTGGATCTGGTATTGGATAGTTCTGGATCTGGTATTGGATAGAGTTCTGGATCTGGTATTGGATAGAGTTCTGGATCTGGTATTGGATAGAGTTCTGGATCTGGCATTGAGGCCCTCCGTCCCCACAAGGCGTGGTAACCTTCTATGCAACTGACCTGGTGGTACTGTTAGATATGTGATGTAGACTATAATCACTGCCTTTTAGACACTGTGAATTTTTTGGTACTCTATATTTTTGTACATTGTACATTGTAAAGGAATAAAAAATAAAAACCTCGATGCCAACCCAAACGCCTGTTCTCACCCTCTGTTTTCTTCTGTCTTTCCTTTTTTTTTGTCTTTCACCTTTCACCATTTCCCCCCCCCCATGTCTCCAATGTTATTGTAGCATCTCTCTCTCTCTCTCTCTCTCTCTCTCCGTTGCTGTTGTTGACGGAAAGGTAGGCCCTGGCGGAATTGGCCCTGGACTGGCGCCATGCCGCCATCCCTCTAAATCCTGTGTCGGGCTCGCTATCACCCGTCCCCATTTGTTTGTGCAGCGTCGTGCTCGGCTAGCTCCAATTGGGCTTGAGTGATAGCAAGGCCCACGGCGCTGCTGACGTGACATATCCAGTACAGTGGAGTCGCACCTTCTGTTATTTGGCGCCATTCCACCATGACGGGCACACACAGCAGAGCGCGGGCTACATTGAGAAATGTGTGTTTGTGTCACACCTCCCTGTTTTGTTTGGGATGCGTTGTGTGTGTGTGTGTGTGTGTGTGTGTGTGTGTGTGTGTGTGTGCCAGTGGAAACTGACGCCTGATAATCTGCAGACAGGCTGGTGGTACAGTGTGACAAACTCACAGACTGGTTGCTATTAACCCCGCAGTTGAGCATTTTTTAGAGTGCACGTTCTGTTCAATTATTTTGCGATGGTCCAAGAAAAATAAATGAAAATGTTGACCTGGATGCACCGTCTGAAACAGTCGGAAGACTTTTTTTTTGTAACGAATGCTTGAGCTTCCATTAAATAAATGTCAGTTCTCAGTGTCTGGACTTTAATATTGAGTGCGGCCAGGGACCAGGCGAGCAGCACAAGTGCGTGTTTCACGATGACATTTCAGGAAACGACATTTTCTTCCAAATTAATTCATTTGTGAATAAAAAGTTGGAACAAGTGGGATGAGTCCACCCTGTTGTGCACAGAGACAAGGGACAGAACTAATTGGCAAGGGAGCTGTCAACAGTAGACGAGTAGAACAAGAACACTGATCATTTCTTACAAGGGCCTTGGCAGAGTTCATTAGGGGGATCATTTCCTCCACAACGCTGAGAATCATGGCAATAGTATGGAATATTAATGTCGTTTTGTTGTTCTCAGTTACCCCCATTTGAGACAGGAAGAAGCTAGATAGGTTCACGCTCCTCTGAATTTCCTCTAGCTGGCCTCAAAGGTTCTCTGTTTTTATTGATCTGATTGCAATATTCTTACACAATAATTTCCTTGGGTTAACTGCAGGGAGATAGACTTGGCACTGGCATAGTGAATCATACTGAATCCTATCCTAAAGGTAGATTGACTCATGTGGATGATTTGCAAGGTATATATTTAGAGCCATACCCTGTGTGTAATCCAGTGAAATGCAGATTTGGTGTGATGTGTTCACATTTTCTGACAGATCCGGATTTCTCAGCTCCTGAAGGATAAACAAATTCAATAATCCTCAGCTCAAATTGAATTTGGAGGAGGATCGACTCCATAATTTGAGCTCCTCGTTATTATTTTAAGGCGAGGGCATGGAATTAAGCCTTGATACTGCAATGATTATTACACAGTAGCTTGTGACACCTGAAAGCTGCCTGTCGGTGGGGGTTAGAGGGGATTGGGGGGTGGGTGGGGGGGGGGGGGGTACCCAAATAACTCCTTCCCAATTGACAGACTCCACCAAAACAAGACCTTGTCATCCACACCTTAGGCTATCTTGTTCTAAATCAATTCATCAATATTTAAGCCTGAAAGTTGGTGAATCTCCAAGTGAGAGTGAGTGAGGGAGAGCGAGACTGGACGAGAGACCTTGTCCTGAGCCTGCGTGTGCGTTCTTGTTTGCCGAGAGACCTAAGAGGTCGTGCCAGCTTATTTCCGCGGCTGAGCGCGTCGCGGAGCCGGAGCCAGCAATCAGTCAGAGACTCCGAGCGGGAATTATTGATGAGCACCAGGTGGCATCAATCACCCGCTATCTCCTGACAGACTGGCACTGACGGATCACCGCCGCCGCCGCCATCGCCCGCCCGCCACCCCACCCCACCCCTCGTGCCCTGTGAGCAGAGCGTCGCCAAGGGAGATGAACCTCACCGGCGGGGCGGAGACGGGCATAGCGAGGCAGTGGTGCGGCAGGGATGAGAGGACGAGGCTGAATGACACGGAGGGAGGGATGAGAGAGAGAGAGAGAGAGAGAGGGATGGAGGGGGAAAGGGATGGATGGATGGATGGATGGAGAGAGAGAGAGAAAGGGATTGAGAAAGAGAGAGAGAGAAAGGGATTGAGAGAGAGAGGAAGGAGAGAGGAGCTCATCTGGCCTGCCAGTCTGCATCATCATTCTGCTGAACCTAATCAGAGGCATAAGGTGGATGGATGCTCTCAATATGGTTCTGCAGATGAACAGTTCTCATTCTTTTTTTTTATGGACTGGCAAAAACTAAAGCACTTTCAGTGAAAATCATTAAACTCTCATTTTCATTGAGAGCACAATAACACTCCTTAGACATCAATGACAAAAAAATCATGATGAAAAGGGCATCTTACCACAAGACCGCTACATTAGATGCAGACGTACCAGCACAGAAGCAGGCAGACGTTAGGTCTGGATGCAGTCTGGACTTCTGTTGCTTGCTCTGGACTTCAATTGTGTTATCTAATGCTATGTGCATTTTCCCTTCACTTATGGTTTCTCAGTGGCTCTTTTCTTGCCCAAAAGGGAGGTGATAAAGGAAACATTTCCCTTAAAATGTGCATCTGAGTGTATCCAGTACCAAGAGGTGGAAAAAGTCCAACTTCAGAAAGTAAAAGTTTTACCACATATCTGTATGAACCTTTCACTTAAACCATCTGATTAGCACAACTCTCCAGCAAAGATTGTTAAGGAGGAGCAAGATACTGTACATCAGAAGCTACTTCCAGGAATTCAGAAAATATGAGGGCAGAGCAGAGTTCCATTGAAGTCTATTGCCTGCGCTCTGCATGAAGGGGAGTCCGGACTTCGACGCGATTGCAATTAACACTACGACCAATGTTTACTGACTTTGAACGTTGCAGCACTGCCGTCATCAGTTAGCCTCGCCTCTGGCCTGCCTATATCAGATACACCGATGTGATTGGTTTCCCCCAATGCCTGGGTAAAAGTCACATGCATCATCATCGCATTGCCAGCGTATCTTGAGGACACAATTCAAATTGTGCTCTCGCAAGAACTCTGTATTTCCAGGGTACATTACAGTACACCAGCAATTCTGACCAGAGAGCACCCCCACTCAATCCACATTAACCACCGCTATGGGCACCACACTGAACTGTGATCAGTGGACACTACATCCAGACTGACCCCTTTCACACATCAACATCTCATGTTGTTGGAACAGAGTGGCTATGGGCAGCTGGACCGCGTTAAAGCGGGCCGGTCGTGTCGGCTCCTCTCCACGTGGCTCTCACCGCCAGTTGCTCCATGGCACTCCGTTGCCCCCGCGTCCAACTGCGCCATCCGCGATGAGATGGCGATGGCACATCTCAATTTACCCCCTGCAGTCGTGGCCAGTGGTGACGCTTGCATGCTAAGTGTGCTCTCGCTCTTCATTCTGGAGGTGGGAGGTGTGGGGGGGGGGGCTCTTTTTGTGATGTTGTTTGAAGAGGGCTCGGATTGTTTTGATGTGAGTGTCCCGGGGGCGGGAGACCGAGGGAGATTGGGCTCGCATGTTTACAAGACGGGAAGATCACAGAGCCTCAGATCTAGCTGCCAGAAACAGGTCTCATTTACAGCACTGGTGTCTCTCTCACTCTCTCTGTCTGTCTCTCGCTCTCTCACTCAGACAGACCTCTACCACTGTGCTCTGTACTATTAATAGCCAAACACACAACATGCTAGAATGAACTGTCTGACAATGGTCAATACTCGCTTTGTGTGTGTGTGTGTGTGTGTGTGTGCATGCATGTGTGTTTTGTCTTTAAGATCAACTGTAATCTTAAACTTACTCTCATATATCTAATTCTATTTTAGTTCTGTAAACGTTTGCTCCTATTTAACCATTCAACCCTCAAGCACACACCTCTGCACACAGCATGCAAGGCCTGTCAGATGGCTTGCAGCAATCTCCTTCCCCTTCCCTATCACGTTCCTGAACCAGACATCAGGCTAGTGAAGGTGTCCTCTGTCCTGCCCATCCGGGCCCAGCCGTCTGGAGGGGGGGGGGGGGGGGGGGGGGTTCTGGGTCGGAGCTCCTCATGACTAATGTGTGCTGACAGTGAGAGATGTGTGGGAGGCAGGAGTGGGGCAGTGATGTAGGGCCTCTCTCACGCAGGCCCTCCCCTTAATGAAACCAAGGGGAGGAGCCTAATGATGGTAAATCACCCCAAGCGAATACGACGGGGAGGGCTTCTCTGCCCGTGAACCAGAGCTCCTCATTTGGTTGCTGCTCTCTGTTTCGTGATAAATACGAATGGGGCAAAAAACTGTTGTGATAGAAGGCACTGAGAAGATTCATTTAGACACCTCTGGGTGGTGTTTGCTGGGCGAATCATTGATTTAACCAGCCGTTTTGGATTTTATTTAATCTACTTAACTACCTGATGGCTGTCGTAAGTGCCATGCTTGCCTGCCCCCAAACCCATCCATCCACCCCCCCCCCCCCCCACCACCACCACATCCCACAGGCTGTAGCACCGATGTTGAGGCCATTAACTCATTTACTGATGAGGCAGAAAGATAGAAAAAAAAAAAAATAAGCCCACGCCTGCTTGGATCCAGAAGAATGAGCCGTGAGTCGTGTTGGCTCAGGACCTATAAATGTAAACACATTGCATTCACTCAGTTAGAAAAAAGCACCAATTTGTTTCCCCAAACTGTCCATAAATGCAGCCTATTAGAGAGCTAATGGCGTTGCGTATGCTGTCAGAGCACACATGCGGCACCTTTCACAGTTTGTGCAGTGATACTTGCGTACCATTTGCCAGCAATGTACTCAACTTCTGACATATATTACAGAATGTATAGCGCTATGTATAGCAGTAAGATTAGATATTAGGGTCTTTTGGGCCCCCACTGTCGAATTCAAGGCAGCACTGCCTGGAAGGCACTAGGGTTAGGCAAGGGTTTGGGTTAGGTGCCTCAGTGCCCGACCGTAGGGGTTCAAAAGACCATCAAGCTATCAGTTAAATCTGTCCAAGATTATATTCTAACCTTGACTTAGGGCTGTAAGGAGTCATCATTAGTGTTCATGCTCAGAACATATATGTTCTTCGTCAGAATAGCACGCTGTAGTAGATACGTATTTCATCAAATTGTTTATTTGTTGTCAATGGACTAGGGCCAAGTGTTACGAAACGTTGAAATGTGGAAGAATGGTATTCATTGAATAAAAGATGGGGAAGCCGCCTAGTGGTGATGTACTTGAAATTGGGTGTCAGCTGCATATTGGACTGTATATTAGACAACACAATGTCAACAAATGCATCGTATGAATAATAGAAGATGCCTGCTGTCTGAGCTGTGAATTTTGGGAACAGGTAAAATGGGAAATGTTCTCTGTTTCAGGGCTCACTGTAGCCTAAGCACCGTTTTGTCTTTTGGGTTCTTTATCCTGCCGCTCATAGTAAGACAGTTTAATGGACATCGTGACATCCACCTACAGACATGGCCACAAACATACTCTGTAGCCAGTTGATTGACCTCTTCATGACCAACCCATGATGTACAGTAACCTTACACTGTAATTACTGACAGACTTTGACAAGATTTGGGAAAGATTATAGTCTTTTAACGAATGCCCCTCATTCAAGCTTTACTCAAAAGACTACAATCTTTCAAGAATCTTTTCCAAACCTGGTCAAAGTCTGTCTGTGTAAGGTAGGCTTAACTTGTACAGATGCTGACTGTCCTTATTCATGCAGCTCTGATCTGGACATGTGGTGCAGTTTGAATTTCTCGACATCCCATAGTGGACTATCAAAGACTTTAGCACATCCAGGGCCATATCGACCAGAGTAGCAGTGGTTGTACAGGCTTGTCCAAAGGTGCTTTGTGTCTGACAGGAAGCCTTATTTCACCTCTGAGTAGCCTATATATAACAGAAATACTGTAGCTGTCAGTCTACACACTCTAATCTTTTATGATGTGCTACGTTTATACAGACTAACTTTCTCAGTAACAGTGCATGACCTTGGCAGAGTAATATCCTGTTTTTCTCACTTTTTTTATGTGTTACCATGTCTGTGAAATCCAGGATTTCAGCTGATCTGTCTAACCTTTCTGTGAGGAGTGAGCACCATCTCTCAACAGAGTCAATACAGGCTTCATTGATTGCCTGGTTTGGGTTGATGACCTACTGTATACCCATCCCAAATAGATGGTTGTTAATTTCCAACTAAACACAAAACAAAACAAAAGCCATGGCTAGATCTGCACCAAGGTCTCTGAAGTCAAAGGAACCACAGCGTGCTCTTTAAAGTTTCTTATAATAACAGCACTCCAAACTACATAGATCTCTCTGCATGATTCTAAGCACTTCCAGTCTTCTGTATACCCAGTGGCCGACCTCAATTGTTATGAGTTCTCAGAAGAAAGCCTCCCCCCCTAAGAGTTGCTTTCACTGGTTTTGTCACTTTCCTTTGACCAATTTGTGTTTATATAAGGCCCTGTGCTGTGGCTGGCGCTTTAAAGGGTATCCGCGCTCCCGTGGGAGATTTAATGCAACCTTACTGCAGCTTTTGTTCCTACAGCAGCATTAGCCCCCCCCCCCCCTCGCCCCCCCTGTTCTCTGGTGAAATGAGTGGCCTGAACTGACAAACTCGTATAGAGACCCGTAGTTCTTCGTAAACACACACACACACACACACACACACACTGAGAGGGAGAAAGAGAGAGAGAGAGAACCTTTCTGCAGGCCTCCATGGAAATGGCTGGCAACTTTGAAAAAGGGGTGATTACTCGAAACAAGCAGAAAGACACTTTTCAGAGCGCTTAATGTGAAGGGGGTAACGGAAAGGGGGAAAACTCAGCTCCCTGAGTGCTAAAAGGGGGAAAATGATCCTATTACTCATCCCTGCTTGAGATTCACTCTTAAGCAATTTTCCTGTCCTCTTGCTGTTTGGAGGAAGGCACTTTAAAACACATTCCCAAGATTGCAAACATCCATATTAGGAAAAAGCAAAGTGATCCATCCACTGACACTTCTTTTTTGTCACCTTAAAAAAAAACACCAATAGACGTCACATGTCCTTTAGTTTCCTGCTGAAAAAAACGTATTAGCGTAGCTGGCTTTAGCTAGTTTCTTCCAGCTCTTGCTGGTCATTGCTGGTGTAGCTGGTTGGGCCACCAGATGGACATGCTGGCGTGACCATCTCAGGAAGCTGTTCATGCGAGTGTGACCAGCCTGTCGTGTGGGATACAGCTGGTGTAAGATGGTGATGACCAGCCTGCCAAGCTTGACATTTTTGGTGTAAGATGGTCATGCTGGTTTGCTAGAATGACCAACATAAGCTGGCATGGCCAGTTAAACCAGCAATGTAGACCAGCTGAAATGACCAGTTAGAGGTGATGCGACAAACAAAACCAGCTGAAGGTACTGTATGTTTTCGCAAGAGTTTTGCTGGTCTAGCAGGTCAACCATCATAGGGTGGTCAAACACGCTGGTCATCCAGCAAACCACTGAGCTGGTCAGGCTGTTCTTTTTTCAGCAGGGTCATGCCATATGGACCTGAAGGCACATAATGAGAATAAATGCAATTTCAGTGTGTCAGCTCTCTCTCACTGGCCAACAGCTTTCTGTAATAAACTATATCGTGCCGCGCGGAATGCAAGGGCTAAACATATTGCTTTTATATTGCTCAAACTGGACCGGGGACCAAAACATATCCATTGGGGTGTTTCAGCATGCACTTCACACTGTGTCCTCCTTCTCCTTCTCCTTCTCCTCCTCCTTCTTTTTCTTTACTGCCCAGTCCACTCACGTGTGTCCAGCGCCGGTCTTCGCTCGGACGTGCTGCCGCCATGGTGTCTCAGCTTTGATTTCCTCCTCCGAGCCGCTGAGGAGGAACACGACGGCGTCTCCGTCGGCAAAGCCCTTTGGATGGATTGCAGCGTGGCTTTTCCACTTAAACGAGAGGAAACAATCCATATCCACACAGATGTTGCCCATTAGGCGCCGGGGGACCTGGCTCCATGAGGCTTTTGGAGAGAGAGAGGAGAGAAAGAGGGAAAGAGAGAGAGAGAGAGGAGAGAGGAGGAGAGCGAGAACCCCTGCTCCCACCATATGGTGTCAATATCTTACCCTGACCGAGACCAATGCCGAGGTCTTTACGTGTCCGAAATCATGAAATTCAGCGTGGAGTCTTGTCTCCGTGAGTAAGGTGTCCTCTACCGTATCAATCGGTGATGACAGCCAGGTTTTGTTTGGAGAGCGTGCTTGCCTGCGGCTTTATTGTCCAGGAGAGTTTTGTATCAAAATAAAGATCACTTGGCCTTAGGAGCATCCCTTGATAAAGCATCAAGATTAGATTTGTTATGTTGGCACCAAGAGGATAACATGCTGTCCCCGAGAGGAGAGAGAGGGAGAGAGAGAGGGAGAGAGAGAGAGAGAGAGAGAGAGAGAGAGAGAGAGAGATAGAATGGGTCTACTGCTTAATTGAAGACTCTACAGATAGACAACAGAGGAAGGGGAGATATTGGACAGATATTACCAGATAATACCACAATCTATCTTCACACATTCTCAAACTATGGGTCTCTGTCTCTCTCTCTTTCTCTCTCTCTCTCTCTCTAGCTGTGTGTGTTTGTGTGTGTGTGTGTGTGTGTGTGTGTGTGTGTGTTTGTGCATGTGTTTGTGGTGGAGAAGGGTAATAAGAAACCCCTCACATTTGGACCGCAAAGCCATCAGGACCCTGTTTGACACAGTGTCATCTTATATCATCTTCCTCACCACACCACAACCCAGACCGCTCAGAAGACCACACACACACGCACACCATCACACACTCATGACAGCGATAGGCCCTTTTCACTGTGATGGGAGAGGCGATATCCCACTTGAACCCACAAACACCACCCCACCCATGAAGAGGCAATCGGCCAACCAACACAGGGGGACTGAGCTCGGCTCAGAGTGTGTACATTAAGTCAGAATGACCCCCTAGGGGAGAGGCGTGATGAGGAAGGATTTATGGATGCCTCAGTAAATCTATCTTGATCCGAGGGGGATGGGACAATGGCCGTCCCCCCTGCGCTCGTGATAAACTACCACCTGTACAGCCTGGCCTGCCTGTCAGCTCCCCTGCCTATATGCTCCTCTCATCGCACTCAGAGTACAGCTGAACTATGAGTGTGTGTGTGTGTGTGTGTGTGTGTGTAAGAGAAAGTGAGTGAGTGTGTGTGTGTGTGTGTTTGAGAGAGAGAGAGTGAAAGAGTATGTGTGTGTGCCGTCTGTCTGAGGTCACCATTTCCACTTCACAACACCTTGAATTGATTTACGACTTTTTTTTTTCCCTATTCCAATCAAAAATTGTGCGAGGTCTTTCACACGGTGACTTTTAAAATAAGCGCCCGCCAATCAATGCAGGGGCCACTGAACGGCAGTGCGGGTGGCCAGCTGATAAGACATTACTTACCCTTCATTTACTCCATACAGGCGGGCTAAAGAAGTGGAAGCCCATAAATTACCCCGTCTCCGTATGGGGGTGACCCTCAATGACCAACCCCCCCCAGCGACCCACCCCAGTGCCACTGCCCTCTCCTGGACGCGGGCCATCACAGGTGGACCAGAGCGGAGAAGAGGAGTGGTGGAGGAGGTGGAGGAGGAGGTGGTGATGGAGGAAGAGGAGGTGTCCTTGACGTCAGTGTTGCCGCGGTGACGGCCGCGGCAGCAGCAGCTGCTGGAACAGCGGTCCGTCACAGCGTGGTGGCTCCAGCACCGTGGCGACAGGTTAATGAAGCCAATGACCCGAGCTGGCTGGCCCTGGCAACCTTTGCCAACTCTCTCTCTCTCTCTCCCTCTCCCTCTCTCTCTCTCTCTCTCTCTCTCTCTCTCTCTCTAGGCCCTTCTCGGTCTTTCTCTCTCTCTCTCTCTCTCTCTCTCGGTCTTTCACTATCTCTCGTTTGCTTACTTTCTCTATCTAAATGTGCAGGCTAAATGGTACATCTTGACCCACTGCTCTGGCCAATCACACACAAATGGAAGTGCACAAACACACACACACCTGCACCGAGGAACAAAATACAAACACATACACACACACACACACACACACCCTGACTCTCTCCAAAAGTCTCCCAAAAGTCTTTGGAATATCGCGCCTCCTGTTCACACAGACTGAGCTGGCCAATAGCCGGTTACACCTAGCCGCGGATGAGCCGGCTTTCAGTTTGAAAGCGGCCAGTGATGAGCTGCTGAATCCACACAGGCCCATCTTTCACACAATTACAGAGTCAGATCATGTCACATGATTAAACAAAGAGCCCCCCCCCTCCCTCCCCAGGAACACATCTTGTGAGACCCTGGCTACGGCTGGCCGCCCTCAACAGGGTCTCTGCTCTTTGAATGCATTGGGGGGAGGGGGAGGGGGAGGGGGAGGTGCCTTGGGCAGAGGTGTGCAGTGATTTAAAGGAGATGCCTGCATATGCGATCAAAGGATCTCCATCCCCCTTGTGAGCTGCCAGAGCATTTCCTCTTGCCTGGCCCTTATAATTGCTTGAAGTCTGGCAAGACATGCTGCTTTGGTAGGCTGCCACCAGGGGCGGTTTCTCATACGGGCAGTACGATCAGAGGGGTGGTGGTGGTCACATCTCCCTCACAAACACAACTGAGAGCACTACCTCAGCCTGATTCTGCACACTCTATTTTCCCTCAGCCTAAATCACCCTCCTATTACTTTTCCCCCCAGAGTACAGGCATTATTCTCCAGCTTTCTTACAAAGCCTCAACTAAGCAAGAAATATAAAAACAGAATTGATCTAATCCCATCTGTTCAGGGCAGATTGTATCCAAGTAACGTGCCAAGACAGCAGAGCAGGATTATGGCCGCAGATCTCCAGGTGAGGCCAGTCCACTGATGGATGGTCCGGCTGTACTGCAGTAGCATCGGTTCTCCGTGATAAAAAGACACATCTGCAGTTTTTCCTGGCGAGCAAGTTTAAGTTATTGTGCATTCACTGTTGTTCGGCGCAGTCCAGCCCTTTGTTTTAGTCATTCAGATTCAGAAATGGCCACCCGCAAGAAAACACCTCCCAATATCTCAAGAGTAATTGTTTACCTCTGTCACACGCAAGCCACTCCGTCTGTTGCTGGACCATCTTGCGCTTTTATTTACAATTTGTCAGAGAGTTATTTACGCGACTGCTGTGCGAAGGATTCTCCGGGGATGATGACGCGTGTCAGTGCATTCCTCAAAGTCAAACGCTGATGCACCTCCTAATGAACGAACAGCTGTCGAACGCTCGCGACTCCTATCTCATCTAATATTTAGGAAATGAGTGACAGACAAAGCTAAAGCATCGGAGCTTAATGAGGCGTTCAAGAAGGCGGCGAGGCCATTTGTCTTCGGTACAGGTTGCTGGTTGCTGTTTAACAGTCGAGTCGCCTTGTCACATCTTGTCAGGAGGGAAGATTGCCGAACACAAGAGGGATGACACGAGGGCATGGGCGGGAGAGTGCTCCGACACATTTGCAATTAAAGGGTAGATTTAAGCCTTCTATTGTCTGAACTGAACATTTTGTGTAATAGAATGGATTATTTCCAGTGTGTAGCTCCCCACCCCTGGCATCTAACTAAGCAGCTGAGCAGGAGGCCAGCCTTTTAAAATGTTGACCAAGCTTGTTCGACCACAGCTCAGTGAGGCTGCCTTTCAAGCCTCGACAGTTGGACAAGTTGAAGGACAGTAGGAAGGCTTTGCCAAAAGAACTCTCTCAAGTACCCTCACTATTTATCTTGCTTTCTCTACCTAAGAGGCATCTTTTTGCAACACATCTTTTTTATACAGAAAAAAAAGAATGTAGCCTACTATAAGCATTTGTATAGTATAGTGTGCCAGTAAGGAATTTGTCTAGTTCCCTGGCCAGTATGCAGATAGCTGTTTGGCTCACAGTAAGATGAATAGGGTGGATGCCCTTGAAAGTATGGCCAGCCTTGGTATCTATCTGCCTGCAGGTTAACATTCAGACCGGCAGCTGCATTGAGTTGACACCTCGAGCATATGTTGTACATTTCCGGGCAGGAAGAGAGACAAGCAGTCAGGCCAGGCCAGTGGTGCCCTTTGTGAATGAGGAGTGAAGAAGACTAAAGAGCCTGGGCTGAAGTAGGATTACAGTACACATAACGCACGCACGCACGCACACACACACACACACACACACACACATACATACACACACGGAGAACCAGGGGCCCTTACTACTCCACTCTACAGCTCTCTCCGTGACCTCATTCTAAGCTAAGGGAGGGGGGCAGGCTGAGTGAGGGAGTCTGTGTGCGTGTATGTGTTTTGCGATGAGGGGGATATGGCGTGCTTGCTAGCTCAAACACATGAGCTCACTTGAGTGGAAGGTCATGATTTGTTTCTGTCATGGGAGATGCGTGTGTGTGTGGGTGTACCTATCCGTTTGTGTGTAAGTGGGTGTGTGATGATGAGTGTGTTTATAAGGCTGTGTGCTGGGAGTGGGGATATTTTTATGTGTTGCATGCTAACCGAAGGAATGGAGGCTTGCACGAAACTCTCCCATTTGCCTGCGGAGTGTGTTGATGTTTAAAGTTTTATAACACAGACATCTCTGCACACGTTTCAAGAAGTCTTGAGGCATTTTGCAGCCCCTTTTCAGAACAACAAAGCGAGAGAGACGTATACGGTATTTCTGGAAAAAAAGAAGTCGTTTTAATAAGGTGCAGAAAAATCATCGACATACATCTCGCACAAAGGGGCATGGACAAGGACAACCCAAGCACGGCACGGCCCCCTGCTTTATATTACAAGAGAGCACACAACAGCGAGGACTGGGAGCGTCTCATGGCCCTGAAACGGCATGGAGATGACGGCCTTCTCACAGTAAAAAAGAGAGAGAGAAAAAGAGGAGAAGGAGGAGGAGGAGGAGGAGGAAAGGAGACAGAAAGAGAATGGCCAGGAGGAAGAGAACACAATGCACAGTCACTGTTAATTAAGGCAATATTTTCACCAGGTAAAAGAGACGCACGCCACCGTTTCTTTTTTGTAAAACAAGGTGGAATCGTTTTGCACGGCCGTCGTGAAACCTCTTCCCTTCACTCCGTCCAATGCAGCACACAGCACAACATGGCGGGAAGAAAAGGAGCCACAACCACCATTAAATCACTTTTTAAAAATAATCACACCTCTACGCTAAGCCCACTTTAAAGTAGGGTAAAAACAGGTCACAGAGTCCGTGTGGAGCAGCTGATCTCCCAGAAGACCCTCCTCGGCCATCCAGCGGTTGGGGGGTGTTGGGGGCTCTCTCTCTCTCTGTCTCTCTCTCTCTCTTTCTCTCTCTCTCTCTCTTTCTCTTTGAAGCCCTAGGCTTTAATCAGGAGCACTGGGCCGGAGCCAGGAGAGACCCTCACCGAATTACACATTTCATTAGGCTTTGGCCTCGGCTCATCCGCCCCCCAAACACATCCTCTCAGGCCTCAAAGGAGCGCAAATCCCAAACGCCGGGAGGCTGTGGAGTTAGGCAGGGATCTGTGTGTGTGTGTGTGTGTGTGTCACAGTATGTGTGTGTGTGTGTGTGTGTGTGTGTAGGAGGGTGGGTTGTCACTACTGAGTACTATTGAGAGGACAGGAGAGTGTATCAAAAGCCTATACACACCCACCAACATACATTGGTTGTGGGTCCAAGTCTGTAAAAGTCTCTGCACCAGTCTTAACTATTGAATCCAGGTCACAGCTTGCTTGGGGGATCTCCTTAAGAGTCCCCTAATGAAAGAAAAAACAAAACAAGAGGATTCATGGTTAATCAGTTGTCTGACGTGGCATGGGAAGTGATGGTGCAGTCACTGTTGAGAAGAGGTTTGTTTGACACAGCGCTCCCTGTTGGTGAACTCTGTGCATTGCAGTTGCATCAGGTTACCTGTGCGACTAGTGAAGGAGCTCTCCATATTGAAGTGGATTAAGCATGATGTGATTATGTGTTTAACAGTCCTTGTTATCCACAGCGTTATTTTGAAGTAGTGTTTTGATCCCTTGTATAAATAAACACCAGTATCAAGTAACAAGTACAACAAGTGTATCAAAACTGAGTTTAAAAAACAAACAAAAAAAACCAAAAACGTTAAAAACATGCTCAGCACAAGTGAGGTTAGGCTTAGTTGAAAACAGGAAGGGTGACAAAAGGTCCACGACTGCCATCTGAAATGTCATAACAGCCCCATCCCTGTGCATGATGGGGCTCCAGTGCCTGGGCTCCTCAGGTCCTCTGGAAATGGCACAACTGCTAAATGCTAACTCGCCACTAAGCGAATCACTTCACACCCAGTGAATAAAAATATTGAATAAGAAGGCTGCCAGTTTTGCCACTTTAACACCGCAAGGCAACCCCCTGTCCAATTTGAACTCCCTTTAGAAAAACAAAATACAAATAAATAAAAAATAAAATTGCATTAGCCAATCAACTTCTATTTCACAACAAAAGAAAGCTGGCGAACTGCTCACGTCCATTTGCATAATGGGTCTGTAGGGTGGAGATGGCGATGGAGGTATAGGACCGGAATTCTACTTTATAAAGGGTTCCGATCACAGAGTCCTGCCAGCTCAGCCCCCCCCCCACCCCAACCCTAGCAGCACCCCTCTTCCCCAGCCACATCTTTCAAAAGGGGAGGTTATGAGTGACATTAAAACCACTGAGTGCTCCCTTTAGGTCTGGCGTCCCCATGGAACCTTTGGGAAGTGTCTGATTTATAGAGTGTGTGGTCTATCAGCAGTGCTAATGAGCTGAACTGCCTGGCACTGGGGGGCGCCACTGAGTACTTCTACTTGTCGACTATGTCTTCTAAAAAAACAAAAAACAAAAAAATCTATTCCACCCTCCTCCCAACCCACTTGAACCTTGTAAACAACAAAAGTCCCTCATGCCCAAAACAATGGTGATATTGTCATCACCTTCAGACAATGTATATATATATAAAAAACAATAATGGTAATAATTATAAAAACGATAGCAAGACCAAGAGAGAAAAACAACTTGGTGTGGGTAAGAAACATTGACTACGCTAGTTGACACTAGGACACGTCATTTTCTTTTTCCTCCCTAGGGATCTCGATCGATTTCACAAAAGCAACCGTCAATGTTGTTAGACACTTGTACGACAACAACAACGACAACATCAACAGCATACAGCATGTCCTCTTACAATATCAAAGTCCATAAAAACAGAGGACAGACAAAACGCTTGTCTTGCTGCTCTAACAGTTACTGTTTCAGTCTCCTTTTTGTGCAATTCGCTGCAAAAACCGTTATTCCGTTCTTTCCTGGTTTTCTTTAAATAAAAGGCTTCCGGTCCTCGACGAGGAGTTCAGACGGACACAAAGACGTCCAGGTAGAGGCGGTCATACGATTCTCGGAACAGGAGGATGAGGATGAGACTGAAGACACAGGAGCCAGTCAGACACCAGTTTAGCCAGGATGTATCTGTGAGGAGAGAGAAAGAAAGAAAGAAAGAAAGAAAAAGAGAGAGAGAAAAAAGAAAGAAAGAAAAAACAACAATGTAATTCAGACACAGTTGAATTCAGGTTTGATAGCAGCAAACAGCAGGAAAAGCAAGCAAGTGGAGGCAGAGTGGTAGAATGCTAAAACCCCCCAGACATCTCTAAAGAGCGCAGCAGTGTGTGGTTGGGGAGAGACGTGAGCGGTCATAAAAATGCCAAATGTTTCAACAACTGTAAAAAAAAAAAACCCAGCAAAAAACAACTCAATTTGTTGTTTTGTATAATAATTTTTCTTTGTGCAGAGCAGTCACGTTGAGAATAAATCTCTTTTCGCAAGAGCTGAGGAGCCAGCATTTTGGCAGAGAAACTCCCCGGCTGAGCGAAACCAGGGCCGCTGTTTTGACATTATAACTTCAGGCTTCAGTGCTCACTTCAACAGTCAGCGAAAACCTTCCCAGACTTCCAAAACAACTCAACATAATCCACCCAGTTACAGGCTGCCTGTGACTCAGAGAAAGAAAGCCACCGCATTTATCACAGATTCCATTTGTACTGCACTAAGCAACTACACCTCGCTGTTCTGCGGAGAAGCACTAAGAACTACTGTATCTACAGCCTCAGGTCTGAGAACACGCAACACCACCGATGTTCGACAATCCAACAGGCGGGTGTGAGAATCTGGGCCAAATGCTGACAGTGTTTGCTCGAATCTTCCCTCCCACTGGCAATAAGATGGTTACTGAAGCATCTTTCTATCTATTTCATTGGCGATTAGACAAGACAAGCACAAAATAAAACAAACAAAAACATAAAAGCCAATCACGGAAAGAGTTATGAGAGTTTCAACCCATCACGTCCAAATCATTTGCGTGTTAAACACATTTCCTGAAAATTCTGTGTGAGTCTGTGCGTGTTTACATCTGTGGTGTTAAAAATGGAAAACCAGAAATTCCTAATAAAAATTCCGACATACACGAGTGCATATGCATTACCTTATGTGATTTGGGATTTAATCCACTTCCCTCTAGTGATTTGATCTTCTATTCACATTCAAACATCTCATGCAAATGTCAACATGCAAATGTCAAGGGTTTCCAGAGAGGGTTTCTAACTCAACATGTGCATTATACAGTTGAATTGAATCCCAGCCAACAGGCCAGAGGAGCCCCTATAGACCTCACATGGTTGCCAGTTGAAAGCGAGCAGGTTAAAGCCAACCACAGACACGCTCTCCAAAAGCAGCAGGGGCCTCTGTAGGGTGCCCCTCCAAATATAGAAGGGAAATAAGCAGGTCAAACAACAAGACCCCCCCCCCCCCCCCCCCCTCACCACCACCACCACCCCCCGAGACACTGGCAGCCAGTTCATCTTAATTCAGAATAGGGCCGGTGTGCAGGGCTAGCGATGTCTGGACAAAGATAGCGGGGCTTGATCAATGGCCCAGCGAGCCCCATGCAGGGAGATGGATCGATGGGAGAGCTGGAAGCAATGCATGCTGGGTCATCGCCGCATTTCTGGGAGGGCCAGCGGCAGCAATCAAAACAGGCAGCGTGGCAGCTCCAAATAGGACAAAGAATACGCTGTATAAACACAAGGAGAAGTGGGGAGACGAGGGAACGGCGAGGCTCAATTTGTGGCAACTTGCAAACTTTTCTTTGGCTGGATCTTTGAAAGCACTTTGAAAAAGGCAGGCACTAGGCAGGCAGGTAAAGGTGACACGGTGTGCTCATCTTAAAGCCGACCGCATTACGGCTCATTTGTCCAAGAGAGACACGACACTTCTAAGGAGCACTCGGGGTTGCCTTTTGAATCGGGAACCAAAACACAAACACAAACAAACAAACAAAAGTAAAGCGTAATGAAGACGAACAAAAGAGTGAAAGGAAGGCGAGCGATAGAGTGTGAGGAGGTGAGAAGGGATGCGGTGTCTGCCGCCAGTTCGCAGACACGCACAGACACGCACAGACACACACACACACACACACAGCCGAGTGAGATCGGTCTCATTAATCAGGCCTTCACTGGCTAGCGCAGCGGGTGAAGGCGGCGGTTCCGTCAGG
The DNA here is from genome assembly GCF_963854185.1 of Sardina pilchardus. NCBI lineage: Eukaryota > Metazoa > Chordata > Actinopteri > Clupeiformes > Clupeidae > Sardina > Sardina pilchardus. Next base: position 16,762,520 of record NC_084997.1, read on the forward strand.
TTAATGGAGTTGTGTTTATCTGGCCCTGCGCTTCGCCGCCTCACGCCCAACCGCTGCTCGCATCAATTTAGGGAGGGACGGCGCTCCGGGGAAACAGGTAGCGTAGCGCGGCGTGGCGCGCACAGCCCGGCTAAAGGTGCTAGCGGCCCGGGTTAGCGGCACGGCCGATGAATGCTAATGGCCGAGAGCCGCCGCTTGCTCACACGCAGGTAATCCAATCAGGCGCTTCCGCAGGGGTCGGCGAGGCCGAGGTCACAGCTGGCGGTCTTGGTAGCTCGACGTTATTTGTTACGGGGGGGGGGGGGGGACAAGAGGCCATTTTGGATGACTCCCACAGACAGAGTAAAAGAGTTTCAAGAGTTTGCCTCTTTAAGTCTCTACTCTGACCATGACTAATACTGCTATTTTTTTCCAGATAAAACAATGCTAATTTTCTCTCTCTCTCTCACTCTCATGTGTTTTGCTCTAAACACACACACTCTCTCTCTCTCTCTCTCTCTCTCTCTCCATCTTCCTCTCTTTCCCTCTACTGTTCTATATCTCGTTAGAGGGAATGACATGAAATAGACACTGTATTTAAAAAAAAAAGAAAGAAAAAAAATACAGTGTCTCGCCACTGTGATGGTTTCGCCTGCTGCGCTGGGGCACGGCAGCTGCACAAGTGTAGAGGAGGCTGCGGAGATGATGTGCTTCCTGTCACTCAAACACCAGCAGCTCCTCGCCTCACACTCCGCTGGGCCGTGCTGGGTGTGTGTGTGTGTGTGTGTGTGTGTGTGTGTGTGTTGGGGGGGCTTGGGAGAAGTCAAGGCGTCTCAGACATGTCCGCTGGCTTTTATTGCTGCAATTACTCTTAATTGTGGCCGATTCATTGCACAGAGAGACAGCGTCTTTTCTCTGTGTGTGTGTGTGTGTGTGTGTGTGTGTGTAGGTAGGAGTATGTGTGTGAGTGTGTGTGTGTGTGTGTGTGTGTGTGTGTGTAGTGTGTGTGTTGTGAGGGGGGTTAGTTTAATGTCTCTGCGCTCCACTTTTCACCATGGTGACTGCCGAAGGGCTGAAAGTTAGCGGGCCCAATTATCTCCGCATGCGAGAACATCGTGGCGCACAAATAAAACGTCCATCACAAGCAGGGTAGGCGACCATAGGGTTTCATTAGGTCTGACGCGCTGTCATCATTTGTTGCTTTTA
>NC_084997.1:16768704-16779076 GCF_963854185.1 Sardina pilchardus
GGGTGGGTGTGTGTGGGTGCGCCCGGGGTGCGATCGGGACGCCTCGTTTTCCCTTCACTGATCTGGACCTAATGATCTCCTCTGCTTCCAGCTTGAGCTACGTTTTTATTTATTTATCTATTTCTTTTTTGCTCCTTCCTTCTGCAGTCTCTTCCCCCTGCTGCCGCCCCCCCTAACCCACCCGCCATTACGGCTCCTGCGATGGAGCCAGATAAACACAGCTGCACTTGCACTGACAGCCTTTTAATGAGAGATGTGTGACTAAGCCTCGGTGGCAAACCCGACCCCCCCCCCCTCTCCCCCCGCCATCTCCACGACTCTCACTTCAAGCTCGACAGATCCATCTTGCAGCAGTCCACACAATTTCCTTTGCAGATGCGATGAAGCAGCCGGCTTCTGAGAGCCTCAGAAAGTTGGCGGGCAGGTGCACGCTGGAGGCAAATTGCCTCTTTTTGACTGGCGGTTGCTAGGAGCGGATGCAGCCTGGGGGGCTGGCTCTTGACCTGACTGGTCCCTGTGTGTGTGTGTGTAGGTGTGTGTGTGTGTGTGTGTGTGTGTGTGTGTGTGTGTGTGTGTGTGTGTGTGTGTGTGTGTGTGTGTGTGTGCGTGCGTGCGTGCGTGCTTACCTTTGGTGGAGGGCAGGTGGGTGAGGCGGGTCAGGCAGGTGAGGGTAAACCAGGTGGCAGAGAGTGAGGCACCGGCCAGCATCAACACCAGGATCAGCTTCAGCATCCCCCGAATAGAGTCAGCGAACCTGAGCAGAGCGAAAAAAAACAAACAAACAAACAAATATTAAACAAAAAAACAGCCTCCTTAGCGCTTTCTGATCTGGAATCAGATTCAGTCGATTACTTGGGAATTCAAGCAATGAAACAGCTTTACGAGTCTGTTGTGAAAAAAAAAAAAAAATACAAATTGAGTGTTGCCTACTACACAAGTCCTCCCTGCGGGACATCGTTGAAACACATCCAAACATCGCTGGTTATGCTATAATAGAGTTTCTAGATCTTAATGGCCAAATAAACTGCCACATTCCACAAATGTCTCGAATAACGGATGGTTTAATAAGGAATGAATTTGTAGAGGGCTGTTGCTTTTTCCAAATTGCCCTCCAGTCCGAGAGAGTCTCGATTGAAGTCGGGCCTAGAAGTTTGATTGAGTATGAATACATCTGTGGCGGCGTAAAAAAGGGATGCTCGAGCGTGTACTTCATTGCTATTCAGTTGGTCTCCCGTAAACACGGCTGTCTGAATAGGATGTGCTTCGCTTTTCTCACTCCTTTCATTATCAAACTGCCCAATCTGATAACGACAGACGGGGAACAAAGGGACTTGCGCTGGATATGGCGAGTGTCTTTTATGAGGGTACTTTTTGAAACACACGATTTTCGGGGGAACAATTTTTAACTTTATGTCATTGCTCATATTGTTAAAACGTTCCCTCTGGAGATTTTATAATGGTATTTCATGAAAAGCAATGAGACCACGTTGGAATTATTGATGGAGAGGTCATTTTTGGATAGTTAGGAGGAAAAAAAGGATGAATTTAAACACATTTCCAAAGATTTTTTTTTAAGGTTCTGAGTTATTTATTTGACAATGTCAGACAACCACCTCCGCTGAGGTGTCTGTAGTAATTGTAAAATCCACAGAATGACAGAAATACCGGATGTCTAGACACACAAATCCATTCCTTGAAGCATATTAGGGAACTGAGAATTAGGTCATCTTCATTGGCAAGTTGCTCAGGTTTGGTTTAACTGAATCTTATACTTCGTAATGTTTGTTGGACTTTCCAAAATTAACTTCTCATTCTGCCATTTCCTGAGGGACCTTTCAGAAATTTCATATCAAACACCTATAATACAATATCTCTCTCTCTCCCTCTCTCTCGACATTCATACATGGTAAATCAGTTTCTATCTCTATCACACACCTTATCTCTTTCTCTCTCTCTCTCTCTCTCTCTCTCTCTCTCTCTCTCACTCTCTCTCTCACACACACACAATACTCAAAAGGTTGATTAAATCAATTAAAATCTACCCCTTCTCGCACAGAGCTTGAGGCCTTCGCTGTTATAATATATTGTCTCTGTGCTTTGACCTGCACTGACAAGAATTAATATACACCTTTAAAAAGACGACAGCGTACTAGATAATTAGCTCTCTATCCACGCCATATGTATTAATTATCCGTGCCTTTCTATGAATTCACAATGAATAAAAGTCTCTCTTAATTGTCCTCCAGAAATAATTCCGTTCACGGAGTCATGAAGCCACATCCAAAGTAGAGGACAGCTTTTGATGTCAGCTTAACTTCCGAGTCAAAACATATCTGTGTATCTGTGCATCTGTGCGGATATTTAGAGACGATCAAGGGAATCGCAAATTTATTATTCCCCCGCAAGCAACAACCGGCGTTGCCAAAACAATTAGGCACGAGGCCATTGCTTTAGCCAGGGCCGATCAGTGAGCTAAGGGAGAGAGAGAGAGAGATCATTCATTTGGTCTCTAATGGTAATTACGGAGATGGGCGACTGTGTTTGAATTTGCGATTAATCCTGCGGTCCTGACCGTGAAAGCCTTTAATGTCCGATGCGGGACCGCGGCGGCCAGTCCCCGGCGTCTCTGTGGACGCAAGCTGTCGTGCGCCGGGTGCGAGCGGCCGGCCTGTTCGTCAGGTGTTCGTGACAGCCGCCATGCCTTGCAGGAAACGAACCCTAATTGGCCAGTGGTGATGATGTGACTCATCGGTGGTTAAAAAAGGAAGGATTAAAAAGGAGGCGCTAGAAACTTCTTCTGCCTGTGTGCACTTCTTTAAAAAGCACAGTAGCCTCAGCTGAAAAATATGATCATTTTAACTAATTACGACTTGTTAAGAAATTATATAATTTCATTATATAACTTATTCAATTATATTATATAATAAGAAAATATGAAAACACCTATTATCAAGAATGAAAAAAAAAACACACAGGAAAGTCATTCAACAATAGCCATTTTTCCCTTTTAAAGTCGCACACTGTGCAGCTCCATCAGTTGAAACTGTGAGGACCTACTTAAACCGTCCGCCAATTACAATCTGTGTCTAGTTTTGAGAGAGCACATAAAATGACTCATCATCTAAGGCAAAAAAAAAAAAAAAAAAACAATACCAAAGTAGGCAGCGGTAAGTAAGCAACTTTTAACTCGGCCTGGCTCAGGAAGCCGTATCACTAGAAACCATGCAGAGCCGTTTTAATTTGCAGGCAATTGCCACTTGGTTTCTGGTGGCAGATCCTCTACGTGGTGCTCCTCCTGCTCCTGGTCCCACGGCGGCTGTAATGAGACATGCTCTTCCTGCATTAGGATCAGGCATTACTGCTGTACCGCTGGCCCCAGAGAGAGGGAGAGAGGGAGAGAGGGAGAGGGAGAGAGGGAGAGGGAGAGAGAGAGACAGAGAGAGAGAGATAGAGACAGAGAGAAAGAGACAGAGGGACAGAGACAACGAGAGAGAGAGAGAGAGAGAGAGAGAGAGAAGGACGAGTGCCGTTACCGGTGCGGCAGCCCTCTGCTCCCAGGCTCGTGGGGCCCCATTAGCTAGACGACGCTCGGCAAACGACTGCCACCGCCGTGCAGGGCCTGTTCTGCTCACCAACGGCAACGGGGGCATCTGTCGTAGGCTCCCTCACCACTTTATCCATCTCTCCCTCTCTCTCTCCGTCTCTCCATCTCTCTCTCTCTCAGTCTCTCTCTCTCTCTCAGTCTCTCTCTCCTCCTCTCCATAGCTCCCTCCCGTGTCTTTGGAGAGCTCCCAATTCCCCCTGCATGGCTGTGCGGGGATGTCAATCAGCTGTGCATCTAGAGTCTTCAATTAGTTTCTTCCTGCTCTCGGCAGCTGCGAGGCTAACTTCCACTTAGCTCGGTTCCAGCGATCGAGCCAGCCAGGTTACAGGCTACAGACTCAACATACTTTGGGTGTTTTTCTGGTTATGGACGCTGGGCCAGGGTTTAATTTTGACGGAGTACGCCACCATCACGGCCCCACGGGTTCAATCACAGAGCACCTGGTGTTTGTTTGGAACGGAATATTTTGGAAAGGACAAAGCATTCAGGTCGTCATCTAGAAACAGTTTTAGCCAATGTTTCTGCCGACACCAATCCATATCAATACTGCTGATATCAATATTTCCCAGAAATTAGGCCAAAGCATAATCAGCCTCAGAGCTCTCCGTAGCTTAGGTCTCTCCTCGAGTCAAAGCGATGACGCAAGCAATACCGATTTCCGAGCTGTAGCTCACCTCGACTTAACCTTCCGGAAACCTCCGTGATCACCCTCCACCTCCGCATTGATTAGCGATGAGAGTTATTGTCCTATTTTCCCCCCAGCAACAACACTCTCAAAAAAACATTGCCCTGTTCTGGAACACAGGGAGAGGAGCTGCTGATTGGCCCCAATAATAATAAGCGTTTATCCATCAGCCGAAGACAAACAAGGTCCTGCTACTGTCCACTGCCCACTGCCCACTCGGAGTCTGAGGAGTCGGAGCTACCGTCTATCCATCACGGAGAGAGAGAGAGAGAGAGAGAGAGAGAGAGAGAGAGAGAGAGAGAGAGAGAGAGAGGCCATTTCATTAGCATCCCGCCGGCCCACTCGTTTTATTGAGAAGCACTATTGAATAGATTTAATACAGAGGATAAACTGGTGTTGTCAGAGCATCCCCCAAAAAAGTCCTTACATTATACTCACACACGCACACACACACACACACACACATACACACAAGTTTCAAAATAAGACAATCACTATAAAACTCAACGGCTGATGAATCAATGTATTACATCAACCATGCAGCTGCGATGTAAAAACAAGAAATGGGAGTGATGAAGTAAAATCAGGAGCTGCACAGCGCAATCATCACCAACAACAAAAACACCAAACAAAAAACACCAGCAGCCCCCCTTCCATCAATAACTCCACTTGCCAGAGAATAATCAAAACTACATAAATGGAACACAGAAAGTCATGATTTTTTTACCATTCCTTTTCCGTATACCAAGGACGCAGTGTTTGTGTGTGTCTTTTTGTGTGTGTCTTTTTGTGTGTCTGTGTGTGTGTGTCTGTGTGTGTGTGTGTGTGTGTGTGTGTGTGTGTGTGTGTGTGTGTGTGTATGTAGGTAAAACTTTGTGCTCACCTGGCCATCGCCACTCCAAACACGCAGCCTCCCACCGTGGACCAGAATCCAACCCAGCCTGCGTCCACCTGTGACCAGTCAGACATGAGAGAGAGACAGAGAGAGAGAGAGAGAGACAGATAGAGAGAGAGGGAGAGAGGGAGAGAGAGAGAGAGAGGTGAGGTGTGATTCATCGTTTCCCATGCAGAGCACAGCTACCGGGCCATGGCTCAGTGCTCCAGACCCAGACTAGGTCTGTCGGCCGGCACAGCGACTCGCTCACTACAGATGATAAACGGCCAGCAGGCATTTGACCACTGGCCCGGCTCCAGCCGATGTCAAATGAGGAGGAAGATGATGACACTAAAAAGAAAAGCCTGGCATGATTGTCCATGGGCTCAACAACACAGATGAATGAGCCGGCCATGAATAGGCCTGGCAGTCAGCACCGAGTTGATTCAAACTACTATATGTGACACCAAGCAGTCGCGTCGTTAGGAGGATTTCTCTTCCAGGCTTAATTTCTTTATGAATCAACCCCTGCTTAATTGACTAAAGCAAAGCTTTGGACAAACTAAAGCCCAGTGTTAATTACAGAGAAATACTTCACAATTTCTTCATGGATTGCTTTGGTACGTTTTATGTGCTATGAGGTTTTCTGAATAGGGCAGCCCCTCATTTCTCTAAATGGGGCTTCATTAACCCCTCACTGATTACAACTCTGAAGGAAGGCCCATCCTAATCTTAACACTTATTAGTTTCTAGATTGATTGACCAAAACGCATTCAGTTTTAGTAGTCTGGCTACAGCAAAATAAACAATACATCCAAAGAATCCAAAAGATTCCCCTCATCATGACAAGTTTATTACCAACGCAACTGTAATCTTGGCTGGAATAGGCTAGCATATGCTAATGTGCTACGTGCTCTTGGCACACATTAGTGTTTACATCCCATAATTCCTCAAAATCCCGCAGCCAATAAAAGTGGAATCATTTTTTTGGGGGGGAATCAAAACTCACAGAGCTACGCTCATGCAAACCTAAGGAAGAAGAAAGTAATTGAAACCTTTCCACCATAAATCCCCGCTGGCATTTTAAAGGTGGCAGCGGCACCACAATGACGTCTCCCTTTTTTGCGGTCACTCTCCCGTGCCCCCCCGGCTCATTACGCTGATTTTCCTGCGCCGAGAGCACCTTGAGTTTTGGGAGTGACTTTCCCGAGGGCACAAGGGGGCCCCGCTTTCCTTCATCAGCGCCAGCATGGCGTGCCTGCCCTGCGCCGCCCGCTTAATGGGCATCCTCCATTAGCGGCGCAATTAGACGTGACTGATTAGCGCGGCGAGGGGGGGGACGACGACGACGACGACGCGCGCGCGCTCTTAGCGGATGCTAATTGGCGCCAACGCTCGCTCGGTACCAGTGTGGGATGGCGTGCGCCACCGACTCTCTCTGATGTCCTTCCAGCCCGGACTCGGAGAGACGGGGAGGCCAGCAAACACCAACGGGGGGCCCGCCTGTCCAGTGCCGATGCTTCTCTGATGGATGTGTCCGCGGTCTGGGGACGATAACAATGATAACAAAATGGCGGTGTGGGCATAGAACAACGGGACACTTCTGTGATTTGCCAGCCCCTGTTGTCGCACCTCTTGCCCCTTGTCATGAGAGCCTTTTTTTTTTTTTAAGGTTCGGTTGTGGTGGCTTGCTGACCTCTGGGCTTCGGTGGGGGGCAGCAGCAGGAAGACGAAAAACAGCCACTGTGAGCTCTTTTTCATTTCCTCCCCCAAAATTGACCACCCCGAGCCAGAGAAGGCGACCGCGGCAGGGTGGGTGGGTGGACGTGTCCAGTCTGCGCTGACAGAAAGACATCGGCCCTGGGTAAGAACCCAGCCCCTCCATCCATCCAACCCCCCCCTCCCCTTCGGAGCACAGCCGGACAGAATACCCAAACAGTGTTTTGCCAATCGCTCCGTGAAGCCCTATAATGGCCCACGCTGGACCTCGGGGGCCTCCTTCCACATGCCAGGTCATCCTGAGCCGGGGGCTGTGATTGGCAACTGACATTCCATCTGCGGGCTGCCAAGCAGGCAGAGGGGGGTGACGTGGCAGTGCGAAGGGGTGAAAAACGGGTGCCGTGAACGCGGTATTGATTGTCTGTGTGTGTGAGAGAGAGAGAGAGAGAGAGAGAGAGAGAGAGAGAGAGAGAGAGAGAGAGAGAGACGAGAGAGACACTCCAGCAGCAATAACAGGCTGCTGATGGCTCAAACCACCCACACTGAGGACAGGGTGTTTGTGTTCACAGTCGGGTGCGGGTGTCGACTTGATGGAAAATGGTCCCGGTGGACTAGGCCACCTTAAAGGACCGACAGGTTGTCCAAACCAAGTCTTCAACAAAAACAGCGATATGACATTATGTCACACCGCAAAATGAAGAAGAATGCATGATTCATGTGAAATATATGCACGGTTAAGAATTTCTGACAAGATACCGTTACTTGACAAAAAAAAAACATGAATGTGCTTGAGATGTCAGGCTACGGTCACTGATTTTCTGCGGCTATTCTCTGTGGTTTCGTTGTCAGCCGCCATTGAGGGGGATAACGTTCCATACCATATCTGAACAATTTTAAACCCCCTCCGAAACCTTCATCAATAATACAAACTTACCCCCTTCATAACATTACAAAGGGCACCTGATGCCACATAGACGGATCCCATCAAAGTCTGAGAACGCTGCTAGGGGGGGCTTAGGCGGTGAATGTCTTTGAGAAGATGATCTTTTGATGGTGGCGAATAAACCCGGCGCGGAGCTGCAAAGAAACGCTGGAGGAGTGACTCTTCATGGGAAATGAAACTTGAGTGAGAGCATAAAGAATTTATAAAGCCACCCGAGGTGACTGTGACAGCAAGGGAAGGATGGCGGTGCCACTGCGACGGGGGCATTCGTCTCTCCCTCTCTCTATCTCTCTCTCTTTCTGTCGCTCTTTCTGCGTCTCTCTCTCTCTCTCTCTCTGTCGCTCTTTCTGCGTCTCTCTCTTTCTTTTCCCTTCTCACTGTCTCTATCTTTCCATTTCTCTCTCATTCCCCCCCTCTCACTCTTTCTCTGTCTTCCTCTCAGCCTTTCTCTCTCTCTCTCTCTCTTTCTCTCTCTCTCTCTCTTTCTCTTCCTGCTGCTCTCCATCTCTCTCTTTCTGTGCCATCTCTCAATTTGCAATTCCCTTCACACAGGTAAGCCAGTCTGATGATAACCTTGAGACAGAAGCCCTCCCCGCACGGCACGAGACCAGATTTCTCATCTTCACCTCCTCCTCCTCCTCCTCCTCCTCCTCCTCCTCCTCTTCCTCCCTTCCACGCACCACACAGCTGGGCAACAGTAACTTAAATCTGAAACCCCTCTCTCCGCAGCTGTCAACTCTCCTCGCACAGTTGTATTTAAGAGGAGCTGTTATAAGGGGAAAAAAGGCAGCGAGGAAGAGGAGAATAAATGGCTTCTCATTTTGCGCAGCCTTGAAAGAAGTCGTCATTAGAAATGTCTGAGGTCACACGTGCAAAAATGAAAAGACAAAAAAATGCTCCAGATCCCCAGCATGTTTTTTTTTTTGTTTGTTTTTTTTTCGTTGGTTATAAAAGACTGGCATTGGACGCTGAAGAGGAAGTACACGGCCGACGAGCTTCTGGAGCAGCCCAAAACGCGCCCGCAATTAAGCCCTCCGCGCTGTGGGCACCGAGTTCAAAGAAATGGTGCCCGGGCTCATCACGTTTTTAATGAGGGGGTCCAGGACGAGGAACATGCCGTTGTCGATGATTTTGCCCTCAGGCTTGGCGGAAGCCCGAGCAAGTGTTTGTGTGCGTGCAAACGGAAATAGCTGGTGCGAGTGTGTGGGCGCGTGTGCGTGTGTGTGTGAGTGTGTGTGTGTATGTGTAGACTGAGAGAGAGAGAGTGTCTTGGGGTTAATTAGGAGTCAACATCAATTTTAGCGGAGGAAATAGCATATTGCGTGGCGTGCTTGATGGTGATTAAAGCAATCATATGCGCTGGAAAAATGAAAGGGAAGTTTTCGATTTGGGCCGATTCTCAGGTAATTGCACATCAAGCAGGCTTCGGCACTCCTTAATGTAAAATATAGACAGGACATGTGTGGCTGGTGAATACTGATGCTTTTTTTCTTTGAATGCCACCAGTCAGGTTTTTTTTGTGCGAGTTTACAAAAATAAACATTTGATGATGACAATCCTGTCTGAATATTGCATCTTCTGGACTCACTGAACCTCGAAATGATGTGAACAACGGGGATTGTGTGAATTTGACGGAACGAAAACAAAATTGAGCTCGTTTTAAATTACAGATTTTAGAGAAAAAACTAAACCTTGTAGCGCACTGTTGCTAACAGTCCCCACATCACAATCAGGTCCAGGTGTCCACGGGGATCTGGTTCGAGTCCAACGCGGGTCATTTCCTGATCCCTCCCCATCTCTCTCCCACTCACTTCCTGTTAGTCTCTCACCATCCTATTGCAACAAAACCAGCAAAAATACACTTCAAAAAGAGTTGCGAGTGGCCTACCTGGCTGATGTTCACTGGCGCGAGAATCATGTCCAAGACCCCTGACCAGCCTGCGATCACCCCGGTAGGAACAGCATAGGCCAGCGCGATCATCAGGAACCGCACGTTACTGGAAAAGAACAGAGAGGGACCATGAATAAAAGAGTAGTGGAACTGCAGGCAGTAACAAAGAAAATGGTGCTCGATATATCCTCCATTCCTACAGTAGGTGTTTAGAAGCAACGGTGCAAATGACCAATTGACTCGACTCCAACAATATTGTCAAGACTGAGATGAAAACGCCGTTGTCTACTTAAAACAACCCGTCTATAAGTAGCCTTTGAAGTAGAGGAAAATGGTGGGTGAAGAGCATGCCCAATTCAAAAGTCTAGTAGTGACATGCTTAACCTTGCCTAGGTGGATTTCTAAAACTTGTTTAACACATTGCTTTTATACCATGCTGAATAATATTGCATTGTGTTACAGTCTGTCTCACGAAACAGATGGACAACACAATGCAAACGCTTGAGAAGTGGTGTTACTTTGCCAGATTGGGTGCAATCAAAGACAATCTCTTTAAGTGCCGTTACCGAGAAGTTGTTGAAGTTCTTAGCACACATCGGAAATATGACCTCAATTCCATACCACTGATGGTCTTTGGTATCCCTAGAACCGATATG